>NW_027305531.1:300000-538255 GCF_039555335.1 Amphiura filiformis
ATATGAGTAGTTGTATGTTCCACACCAAGTAGATCACAAAGACAAGTTTGGTTACATGCAGATATCCAGGGATCATGTGTTAAACATCAAGCAAGTCATGGAGACAGGGTTGGTTATTCAGCATCCAAGGTTGATATGAGTAGTTGTATGTTCCACACCAAGTAGATCACAAAGACAAGTTTGGTTACATGCAGATATCCAGGGATCATGTGTTAAACATCAAGCAAGTCATGGAGACAGGGTTGGTTATTCAGCATCCAAGGTTGATATGAGTAGTTGTATGTTCCGCACCAAGTAGATCACAAAGACAAGTTTGGTTACATGCAGATATCCAGGGATCATGTGTTAAACATCAAGCAAGTCATGGAGACAGGGTTGGTTATTCAGCATCCAAGGTTGATATGAGTAGTTGTATGTTCCACACCAAGTAGATCACGAAGAGAAGTTTGGTTACAGGCGATATCCACGGGTTATCCAGAGGTTGGCGTATGAAAGAAATAGAAAAGAGAATTGCACATAATTAGTATCAAATTACAATTTGCTGAACATAGCCAAGTTAGAGTTTGATTTATTTTCTCTTTCAAAAGAACCCACAAATCTCAGTAGCATATCGGGGGGGAGTACCATCCATATAATTATGCAAAGCAGAAAACAGTTCCCTTGATCTTTGTGTGTATTACCTAATAGTATGGCCACTATTGCCCAGACAGGGACAAATTACTGACCAACTCTTGATCTGATGCTAAAGCATTTTGGCGATTCCATGCAAACAAGGACATATGGCCCAAAACATGAAAACTGCTCAGAACTTTCAAACTACATAATTATGATGCTATGGGTTTGGGCTTTTCTGTTGTTACATTAGTGGAACGTAACTAATGTTTTTGGCATCCTTAAACATGAAATGATAAAATTTGATTGGTTCCATTTTTTCTATGACCCCTGTGGTTCACACAAAGGGTCGAAGGCCAAAACTTAAAATTATCTGAAATTTTTCCGCTCATCACAGGGAATAAAAAAAGTCATTTGTCATATTTTTCTACTGTGCTTAGTTCGGATCTATAGGTCAAATGTCAACAACTTCATACACATGCGTCAAATTTTTAAAATGGTCCGATTTCATCGAATCTGGTTTCAAAATTACTCCCTTTAATATAGGAAAGCTCAAACATGTACTTAATTAACCATTTTGGTGCAATTTTTATTGTCATTTACCCATTCAGAGTTAATGTACTAAATGTCCAACAGAAATATATTTCATGCCATTCCGAGGTTATACATTTAGTTTCCTATTTTGTTTGCCGAGAGGAGTAATTTGAGACAAGTTGCAATTTAATCGGTGCATTTTGAAAATATGGCCTTTGTACATGAGATATTTGACATTTGACCTAGTTTACTCTACAATTATCCGCATACAGGGTGTTTCTTGAAACAAGTTTAATGTACCGTTATCTACTGTGGTACATATAATAAAGGTAAAAAGAATCATGTGGTTCATGTTTCTTTCGAAATTGACCAAAATAGGCATTACTTGCATTACATTTTTACAACAAAATTGACACCGTAAGTTGACAAATGTGTTTCCATTTATAATTTGTACCCTAATATCAATAATTATATAGAGAAAAAAAGCTTGTTTTATACAAGTTTGGTGTTTGAAAATGAATCCTAAAGTGAGGAAATTTCACCAAAATGAAAACTCAAATTTTGACAAATATTTTTTTCAAATAATATGTAGAAAATGTCACTCTCAAGACTCAAATGAAAGATAATTTTGATTTAGTCATTTTGATGTTGTAATTGTTACCATATATTTACCAAGTTTTGGCAGATTTCTGTTTTTGGCTGTGAACACAGTGTCATGGCATTGCCCAAATGCCTTTTGGTATCTACTTACATAGTTTTAGGTCTAAGAAGGCCATTTATGCACTTAAATGAAACTTTTTGGTGTCCTTACAATTTGTGGTTTTGGTCAAAATTAAACTTAACAACGAACCATATTTTGTTTTTCTTGGACAAAACTCTGGATTGTTGGGTTGGTTTATGTTACCACAAAAAATGAAACAGCAAGGCTAACCAATAATACAGTATTCACATTGAAAGATGATGCAAAAAAGTGTAATGCGAGTAACCATGGACACCGGGGTCAAACGTTGGGTCTTTAATGTGAGAACATTTATCATCTTGAGTTACATACTTATTCTCTTATAATATTAATAAAGTTTTCATATTGTGCAAATGACTACAAAACTGAGAGATAGGCCCTAAGCGCTAAGCCCGTTGTTTAAATGACTTACCTGCTGCTTCTGAGCCTTCTCAGCCTCATACCTCCTCTTTCTCTCTTGTTTCTTCTTCTGCTCTTTAGATGGCATTCTGTATCAACAAATTATTTAAAGAAATTACAATTTTTGCATTTCACAATTTAATACAGAACTGAATACAATTTTTACCCTCTTTATCCCGGGAGGGGTGGTCTTCAAAATTTTTTGTATTGGGATGTGCCACGTAGACTTTAGGATGCTGACTTTCTCTCTACCAACTTTTTCCTGTTTTTGCTACTCATCAGTATACCAATTTTTCACAAAACACGCACAAAAAGCACCAAATGTGCACATATGCCCAATTGGGCACATTGGTTTCCACTAAAAACCCACCCATCGATATACCAAAATCGCTGAAAAGGTACACCAAAACCATGGCACATCCTCGTACCTTCAACAAGGCATTAACTGGGCTCTTTACCAAGTTTCATAAAGCGGTATATTACAAATGTGCACATCCATATCAAAATGATGCACTTGCCAGCTGCTACAGGTGTCTCATTTAAAGTCATATAACATTTTCAAGTAAAATAGATTAGCATTTCTTTGCCATAAAAATAATGTTAGCTTTTACTCTCAGATATATCCCCTTTTATTTTTGAGCCGAACAACTACGGCAAAGCAAAGAAAATTGGAATTTACTACCAGCGCACATACGTACCACCCCTTCGGTTATGTTATGGTACGACCCTCTGTTGTGAATATCACTGTCCCGCACGCCGTGTACGTACTGTGTGTTATGAACATCGTGTATGCGTTCACCTAATAATTCCATCGTAATAATAAAACACCGGTTCCGTCATTTTATTCAAAATCTCGGATTTTGACAAAACTACAGCACCTAGAGTCTTGATTTTTGCAGGGTATATTGGTTTAATAAAGTACAATATAATCGTGTAAAAAAAAAAATTTTAAAAATCCAGTGAGGGCGTCCTCCTCAGCAAATGTTATAATATGGCTTTAATGTAATAGCTGGGAATAAATACCAGAAATTTTTGGCGAGCCGAAAGGGAGGGGCAAGCAATTTTGGCAAGCTGAGAGGGGGGGGGGGGGGCAAGCGATTTTTGGCCCGCATTCACAGGGCGCCTTTTTAATAAAACGCTCTAAAAGGCTTAGGAAGCGGTACGGAAACGCTTAAATATGCACATTTTCCTGCTCGCTGTGCTCGCAACATATATCTAGACCATTTAAAGTTTGGAATTTGGGATCCCAAAAATTTGGCATGTTCAAGGGAGGAAGGGGGGTAAAGAATTTTTGGCAGGCCGAGAAGGGGGGCAAGCGATTTTTGGCGGGCCGAGGGGGGGGCAAGCGATTTTTGGCAAGCCGTTCGGAAATTAAACCCCCCGGGCGGTTGATAATAATTGCACAGCCCCTTATCAGCTATGCCCCTTTTCATTTTAAGCCGAACAACTGAGGTTAAAGCAGAGAAAATTGGAATTTACTACCAACGCCGATGCCGCCAATGAGAATCACTCCATCGGTTGTGTTACGGTACTATCCTTTGATGTGCATATCCATCCCGCCCACCACTGTACGTACTGTGTTATGAACATAGGGTACGCGTTTGACTAATATTTCCATCGTAATAATAAAATGATGGTTCCTAGCTGTCCAAAATCTCGCTATAGCTTGATTTTGGCAGGTTATGTTAGTTTAATAAAGTACGAAATAATCATGTAAAAAACAGAATTTTGAAAAATATTGAGGGTGTCCTCCTCAGCAAATGTTATAATATGGCTTTAATATGTGTTGCAAAAAATGTTAACGCTTATCTACCAAGAAACAATAACTTGGAACTCTAGCTTAATTTGAATGTGTACCTAAAAAGGTTGGTTATTCAGCATTGAAGGTTGACATCATGAGTAGTTGTATGTTCCACACCAGGTAGATCACAATCATGCAGATATCAAGTGGTTATCCAGAAGTTGGCATATGAAAGAAATAAAAATGAGAATTGCACATAATTAGTATCAAATTACAAATTTTTCACAAACAATTTTTCACATAAAACACCCAAATTTGCCCTAATTGGGCTCTGTTAGGGGCACATTTGCCCATGCGTCCAATTGGGCAAATTGGTCTCCACTAAAAACCCACGACATCGATATACCAAAATTGCTGAAAAGGTCTGTACCCATGACGGGTTTCGCTGGTGTGGCCAGCGATTCCTAGACTATATATATGAGCTGATTGTGTCATCACATCACATGGAATCCATGTATGCACGGTGCTTTTCATAGTGAGCTTTAGTGAGATTCAGTTTAGTTGGGGTTAAATTGAGTCGAATCAGCCGAGATGACAATGGAAACCCCCTGAAATGTATAGGCCCATAGAATTAAGAACAACCGACACCAACAACTTGGAAAATGACACACTCATTCTTCCCAAGACTATTAAGCAGTGGCATGACGGTCCATGACCTACAGCAAGACTGCATAACATTACCTCCATCCCCTTATTTTTTTGTGACTACTCACCACCCACATCCTGTTAAAATACCCGTTACTAGATAATACTATTTAAAAGCAAACTGCAATTCTGGGGTCACTTTTAATTGCACAGAACATTCTACAATTTGAGAATTTATGAGAACAGAGAGCTATGTTTAAAAAGTTTGTACAGTGCAACTCAGTTTATTGGTGATCATTCTACACCATAATTTACCGTATGACCCTCCATCCAGAAATGTTATGTTACCCACTGCAGATTGAGGAGTGGAATGAGAGAACCGTAGACATGGTAGAACTCATGTGAATAATTTGAGCTGGGTATATGTGATGAACAACATTCAAAGCAATGGACATCCATGTACATTCTACTTACCGTGTTTGAATACTTACCATGAAGGCTGAAAAGAAAAAAGTAACTCACACAGTCACTCATGTTTTATTTTATTTTATTATTTCTTTTTGATAAGTATTTGTTATTGAGACGTCTTATTTAGCAGGTGCTCACAAATTTAAACTGAATAGGAGTGGTGCGTTATTTCTCATCTAAAGAGGAGCAAAAAAATATTTTTTTTGATATCTTTTAATTTTCAATCCAATTTGTAGGATAAATCCGAAATACTATGAAATCTCTGAAACAACAAGTGAACATCAAGTTTCACAGTGTACACATGCGTGACCAGAAATTTTCTTTGAGCAAAAAACACCCCTAAACAGGAATTTAAGCTAATTTAGCATGGTTTGCAAACAAATTTTACACCCTAAAGAGGATTGCACCTGAAAGATACACCTAAACAGTATTTTATCTGAAAAGTACCACCTTTACAGGTTTTTGATAAAATAAACCTTTCTAGTAGGCCTACATGTTTTTGTTGATAATTTTCAGGGAATCCCCTGAAACAGTCGAGTAGAGGAAACACACTTTGCAAAATAGCAGGATCATTAAAATGACCCCCTAAATGCACAACTAGAAGTTTAAAACAACCCTTTTTTCAGGGGTTGTTGACCCCCTAAACGCGATTCGTGTGCATTCTCTGAACAGGAACCCTAATTCGTGTTTTTCTGGCCACGCGTGTGTACACTGTGAAACTTGAGTGCCCCCAGGCCCGTAGCCAGGAGGGGTGCAGGGGTGTGATGCACCCCCCAAAAAAAAAAGGCCAACGGCCCAAAAGTCCCATTTGCTAGCGTAGCAAGAGAAACAAATAGGTTTTTTATGTCTTTTTGGTCCAAAAATGTCCAAATCCGCCCCAGTCCAAAAAGGTCCACCTCTTCAAAATCAGCACCCCCACCCCCAAAATAAATCCTGGCTACCGGCCTGCCCCGGTGCCCCCCACCCCACTCCACCGGGTTAATTATCATCTTCGCACATCTAAATTGGTACCGTATGTTTCATACTGAATCTGCATTGTTTGTTACTTCTCAAACAGATGGACGGAATAACAGAGTGACAGACATCCAGGAAACATAATACCCCGGCGGTGGAGGCATAAAAAAATTTAAAAACCATTAAAATTATACCGTAAACTAAAAACCAAAAAACCTAATTTTGGCAAATTTTGGGTCGGTCGGCGAAGGCAAGCAAATAATTTTTTTTTGCCCTCATGTTGAGGAACGAACGAGTAGCAGAAGGGCCATGTTTAATTTGGGCTATCAGTGGCAATATTAATTTTACTGACATGATTGTATTTAGACAAGGATGCCGAATAGGAAAGTATTAAAATTAAATGGGAGTCCCGTCTACTTTAATCTGAGACAGTGGCGTATCATTCAAAGGGGCACCGGGGTGGTGGGGGCATGTGAGAAAATTGAGAAAATCCAATAGGAAAATTGCCGAAAAATGGTTTGTACCCTCAATCAGACCCCATGGCCCCAATAATAGTCGGTGTCCTGACCACCAAACAGGGTTCGGTTTTTTATTTTAAAAAAAGACATGTTTTTATATCACTTTTCAGGGGTGGAATTTCGACGAGAGTCCGAGAGTCTACTCTCGCATAGACTCCCGTAAAAGTCCTATTGCGCGAGTCCTTTTTTTGTGGACTCCCGCTGGAAATGCCTTCAGTCAACTTGATCGGCTCATGAACTCAGCAAACTTACGTTCAAGTTCAACACTCGCCAGGAATCCATGGACTCTCGCAAAAAACTCCTGCGAGAATCCACTTGGACTCCCGTGGCACTTAACGAAATTCCACCCCTTCTTTTCTAGTTTTTGCCGGTAAAACCTGTTTTTGTCCAGCAGAAAAAGAAACTGTGGTTAAAACCATTTTTCACCTGCGGTAAAACCTGCGAACCCTGCCCCCCCCGGCCCCTAATATGATGACCAACTCTACGCCACTGATTATATAAAAAAAAAAAAAAAAATAGGCCTACAAGCTGATCAGAGTATATCCGTATGTGATCCTGCATGCATGTTGGCCTACTCTATGTCTACACATGTACCGTGGAATGATATACACCCAGTCGAATGTGTGAGTGTAGGAATCTATGGATTTGATATAATATCAACAATACAGGTATACGATACGTGATTGACACAATTAGTTTGCAACGCATTACGCATATACTTAAAAAAACAGGCAAAAGCCAAAACAGACACATCATTTATCGGTATGACATTTCGTATGACCCGTGGCGTACATGAAACCTGCCTATGAAGTTTGTACTGAAGTGTCATGTCATAATTATGTCAGTTTGGGTGCACCGATTGGATCATGTGAGATGAATTTCTATTTATTCTGGATACAAAATATGGAGTATTGATTGCAATTTTCAAAGGAGTTTAGACAAGAAGTACAAGAAGCTATGAACATGAAACTATTTAAGCTACATGAGCCTTGTATTTTAGTGCAAACTCTAATTGAAATAATGCAATTGTGTTGCACTAGCTTTTTGTATACACTTTCACATACCGTACTGTTGTCAGGTATGCCAGGCAAACCTTAATTAAACACATTTGCTAGTCAGCCAAATTCGCCTAGAACACAATACATATTTACATAGAAATTTAAAAGAACATGTAGGTCAAGGAAACCTACATAAATATGTGGTCTATAATGTGTAGGCCTACTTCACTTGACCCAAATGATTTTTTATGGTGATGAG
This sequence comes from Amphiura filiformis, assembly GCF_039555335.1. Lineage (NCBI taxonomy): Eukaryota > Metazoa > Echinodermata > Ophiuroidea > Amphilepidida > Amphiuridae > Amphiura > Amphiura filiformis. The sequence continues at coordinate 307,868 of NW_027305531.1, forward strand.
ACACTCGCACATGGAATTTTAGAGGGATTTTGATAGCAGTTCCACATAGAAAAGTTGCTATCATCATGAGACTAAGATCTACAATGTAGAAACACCACCGAAATGCTGTTTTGTTAGCTGAATCTTTTTGATGAAAGTCAATCTTTCACAAGATGTAACTTTGCTACGGAAAGTGCTATGACAAAATAGTTTTCAGTTTTGGCTTTCTTTACTCAAGGGCTTTTGTCGATATATAAAATGATGCAATTTGATGGCAAATTTGAATTCACCTGGCATACCTAACTGTGCAGAGCTACTACGTCTACAGGTTCCCTGTACTAATTGACACTAATGGACATGGCTATGTACAGTGTATGTACGGTATGTATCGTAGGACTGGCAAGCGAGAAGACATGGCCACATCCGCATGTCCGACATGTAGTGATGTACGGTGACAAGTAAAAACGTACATTTTAATGCATTTAACAAAGTTCAAGCTACATTACACTTATCCAATATCATCCACAATACGTCGAAAATGTTATCAAATATAACATTATTATTTAATTCACCAAAATTCAGTAATATTCACTAAAATAATATGACGAACTATGAAACGCTACACTCACCTGATAAGATTGCGTGTTGATTTGAGCCGAGAAAAAGAGATAGAAAAGCGACACTCTGTACAAACTGCCTATATCATGCTATACAGCAGTTGAAGACATGCAATTCGCAAGCGTCGTCGCCGGCCAAGTCTTACTACGAACGTGTAATGAGAAGATACCATAGAGTCCTACATAGAGATCTGAGGAAGAGACGGTCCGAATTGACCTAGTGACCTATAATTTATTAGAGAATCACATTTTTAGAGTATAAGTCCGCCCACCGCTGTCAATCATTCTAATGAACAAATGAAACAAGCTCTGGCATTCTGGCAATGACGTAATCCTAATTATAAATGAGAAAATCACATTGTACATGTAACTGTCTGCTGTACTTCATGTCTTCCAACAAGTGCCGGAGTGTCGCGGCCCTGTTTGAGCGGAGCCACTCAGAGCCAGCCCCAATTCAACTCGACCCCAGTCAATTCGGCACCATACCAATTCGGCCACAAACCAATTCGGACACATGCCAATTCGGTCCCATGCATGAACGCTCACACTATCAACAGTTTTGCGATCGAAGTGGCGCTGGCTCCTCTCTTAAAAGGGCATTTCGTGATTGCCCGCTTTTCTCCAAAAAAAGCTGAGATTTTTTATACCACTGGAAACCTCAGGCTATAGGTCCTTAATGTTTATGTAGGCCCAGGGGCGTATCCAGCTTTCTTGGTCAGGGGGGGCAAAATAAAATTTTGGGGGCACAGACGAAAAAAATTGCAGTTGCATCATACAATACATAGAGACTGTATGTCTTTGAGCTTACCGAAAAGGGCCTTATTGGGATGATGTGCGCGCGTAGCGCGAAAAAATGGTATTTTACACTATTTTTGCCCATTATCCGGCTAAAAGAGGGCTTTATTGTTACAATGTGCGCGCGTAGCGCGGAAAAATTTTGGATTTTACACTATTTTGGCCCTGAATTTTTCTAGAAAAGAGGCTCCTTGCCCTTTTTCTTTTCCTTTGCCCTCCTGATTTTCTTTTCATTTTTTGTCAGAGGGGCACTTTTTCTTTCATTTTTTGTCAGGGGGGGCACTCTTGATGTTTAAACCAATAATTCATACAAAATAATGGTCCACCAAATGGCTTCTAGGTCTTCATTTTGCAAAACCTTCTCACTTCTGAGGGAGCACACCCCCAGACACCCGGACCCCTACCGATCACCGATCAAAAATTGTTCCCATTGTTTCATTTGCATTACATAGCCGCTTTCGCCAAACGTTTGACAAACATTTAGCGATCAAAACGTTTACCAAACGTTTACGGGTGTTTACGAATATGTTTGACAAACGTTTGTGATCGGCAATTGTTTGACAAACTTTTGGCGAAAACGGCTGTGTATGTGCCAATCACCTAGTAGTACCTACCTGCATGGTCAAGTTTGCCATATTTCATGGATTCCGACCACTTCAATTAAGTATTCTATTATAGGCTCTTATTTGAACCAAACAATAGTATTATATTATTGATAACATTAAAATGTAGGCCTATTCCACAAATTATTATTAGGCCTATACTTCTTAAAATTATGTTTATGCATTAAACCGGGCATCTGTGACTATAGTTTCTTTAATTTTGGCATATCTCCCTTATTGTCCTCATTCATTTCGTTTTTTAATAAGAATGTGGCCGAATTGATTTGGGACCGAATTGGCATGTGGCCGAATTGGTATGGGACCGAATTGACCTGCTACCCTTGAGAAATACCGTTGAGAGTATAGGCTCAATCCCCTGTTGCGATATGCACTGACGTTGGTGATCAAAAGAGAATTCCTGTATTTAAAATTGTACACATATTCCTTCATTAAATTTAGACTATAAACTTTGACCTCTTGGATTGTGGCTACCATAGAATACTTCTAGGGCCATGGGCCATCATCGTACCAAATATGAACCCTGAGGACGCTGTAGTTTTTGAGCTAGAGCTGTTGGAAATTTTACACATATTGCCCCCTGTAGCCCATGACCTTTGACCTCTGGGATCAGGGGGGTACCTTAGGATGTTTCTAGGGGTCATGGCCCATCATTATACCAAGTATGGGCCCCGAGGCTACTTTAGTTCTTGTGCTAGAGGAGTGCAAAGGACTGGTCTTGAGAAGGAGAAGGAGGAGGAGAAGGAGAACTAGAAACCACAGTTGTGTTTGACCAAACACGAATATCTATGCCCGTGGCCCACACTCTCTCTAACACCCCACCAGACCATCACTCTCTTATACTCCACCAGACACTCACTCGCTCTAAAACACCACCAGACTGGACCACACTCTTTCTAATACCCCACCAGACCCTCACTCTCTCTTATACTCCACCAGACACTCACTCGCTCTAAAACACCATCAGGCTGACCCATACTCTCTCTAATGCCCCACCAGACCCCCTCTCTCTTATACTCCACCAGACACTCACACGCTCTAAAACACCAACAGGCTGACCCATACTCTCTCTAATACCCTGGCACTAAGCCTTCACTCTCTCTTATACTCCACTCTACACTCACTCTCTCTAAAACACCACCAGGCTGACCCATACTCTCTCTAATACCCTACCAAGCCTTCACTCTCTCTTATACCTCATCAGACCATCAATCTCTCTAAAACACCACCAGACTGGACCACATTCTCTCTAATACCCCACCAGACCCTCTCTCTTAATATACTCCACCAGACACTCACTCGCTCTAAAACACCACCAGGCTGACCCAAACTCTCTCTAATACCCCACCAAGCCATCACTCTCTCTTATACTCCACCAGACACTCACTAGCTCTAAAACTCCACCAGACTGGCACACACTCTTTCTAATACCCCACCAGACCCTCACTCTCTCTTATACGCCACCAGACACTCACTCGCTCTAAAACACCACCAGGCTGACCCAATCTCTCTCTAATACCCCACCCAGCCATCACTCTCTCTTATACTCCACCAGACACTCACTCGCTCTAAAACACCAACAGGCTGACCCATACTCTCTCTAATACCCCACCAAGCCTTCACTCTCTTATACTCCACCAGACACTCACTCGCTCTAAAACACCAACAGGCTGACCCATACTCTCTCTAATACCCCACCAAGCCTTCACTCTCTCTTATACTCCACCACACACTCACTCGCTCTAAAACACCACCAGGCTGACCCCAACTCTCTCTAATACCCCACCCAGCCATCACTCTCTCTTATACTCCACCAGACACTCACTAGCTCTAAAACACCCCCAGATTGGCGCACACTCTCTCTAATACCTCACCAGACCCCCACTCTCTCTTATAATCCACCAGACACTCACTCGCTCTAAAACACCACCAGGCTGGCCCAAACTCTCTCTAATACCCCACCAAGCCATCACTCTCTCTTATACTCCACCAGACACTCACTAGCTCTAAAACACCCCCAGATTGGCGCACACTCTCTCTAATACCTCACCAGACCCTCACTCTCTCTTATAATCCACCAGACACTCACTCGCTCTAAAACACCACCAGGCTGGCCCAAACTCTCTCTAATACCCCACCAAGCCATCACTCTCTCTTATACTCCATCAGACCCTCACTCTCTCTGAAACACCACCAGACTGGAGAATACCCCTTTAATCCCAAAACATTGTGTCCCTTTAAGCGGTTAACCTCTTAACCCCATTGTACGTCTTGACGTATATTTGAAGCCTTCATTATTGCAAATACAGGTAGCTACCAAAATGCTACCTATTGCGATACACTGTGTTAACCGGTCGTACTTATTTTGCTTTTTAAAGCATATGAACTTTGACCTCTGGGGTTGCGGCTAGCATAGCATACTTCTAGTGTCATAGGCCATCATTGTTCCAAGTATGAACCCTGAGGGCGCTATAGTAGTTGAGCTAGAGCTGTTTGAAATTTTACACATATTGCCCCTGTAGCCCATGACCTTTGACCTTTGGGGTCAGGGTACCCTAGGATGTATCTAGGGGTCATGGGCCATCATTGTACCAAGTATGGGCCCAGGGGCTACTTTAGTTCCTGAGCTAGAGGGGTGCAAAGGACTGATCTTGAGAAGAAGGAGAAGGAGGACTAGAAACCACAGTTGTGTTTGACCAAACACGAATATCTATGCCCGTGACCACACCTAACCCCCCTTCCCCAATTCACAAACGAAAACTTGGTGAGCACCATGTGAAAGTCCTTGTTTTAAGCTTTCATTCTAATACCCTACCAAGCCTTCACACTCTCTTACACCCCATCAGACCATCAATCTCTCTAAAACACCACCAGAATGGACCACACTCTCTCTAATACCCCACCAGACCCTCACTCTCTCTTATACTCCACCAGACAATCACTCGCTCTAAACCACCACTAGGCTGACCCATACTCTCTCTAATACCCCACTAAGCCTTCACTCTCTCTAAAACTCCACTATACACTCACTCTCTCTAAAACGCCACCAAACTGGCCCAGACTCTCTCTAATACCCTATCAAGCCTTCACTCTCTCTTATACTCCACCAGACACTCACTCGCTCTAAAACACCAACAGGCTGACCCATACTCTCTCTAATACCCCACCAAGCCTTCACTCTCTCTTATACTCCACCAGACACTCACTCGCTCTAAAACACCACCAGGCTGACCCAAACTCTCTCTAATACCCCACCAAGCCTGCACTCTCTCTTATACTCCACCAGACACTCACTCGCTCTAAAACACCAACAGGTTGACCCATACTCTCTCTAATACCCCACCCAGCCATCGCTCCCTCTTATACTCCACCAGACACTCACTAGCTCTAAAACACCACCAGACTGGACCACACTCTCTCTAATACCCCACCAGACCCTCACTCTCTCTTATACTCCACCAGACACTCACTCACTCTAAAACACCAACAGGCTGACCCATACTCTCTCTAATACCCCACCAAGCCTTCACTCTCTCTTATACTCCACCAGACACTCACTGGCTCTAAAACACCAACAGGCTGACACATACTCTCTCTAATACCCCACCAAGCCTTCACTCTCTCTTTATACTCCACCAGACACTCACTCGCTCTAAAACACCAACAGGCTGATCCATACTCTCTCTAATACCCCCAACCAAGGCTTCGCTCTCTCTTATACTCCACCAGACACTCACTCGCTCTAAAACACCACCAGGCTGACCCAAACTCTCTAATACCCCACCAGACCCTCACTCTCTCTTATACTCCACCAGATATTCCCTAGCTCTAAAACACCACCAGACTGGCGCACACTCTCTCTAATACCTCACCAGACCCTCACTCTCTCTTATAATCCACCAGACACTCACTCGCTTTAAAACACCCCCAGGCTGGCCCAAACTCTCTCTAATACCCCACCAAGCCATCACTCTCTCTTATACTCCATCAGACTCTCTTATATTCCACCAGACACTCACTCGCTCTAAAACACCACCAGGCTGGCCCTACTAATACCTCTAATACCTCACCATGCCTTCACTCTCTCTTATACCCCATCAGACCATCAATCGCTCTAAAACACCACCAGACTGGACCATACTCTCTCTAATACCCCAACAGACCCTCATTCTCTCTTATACTCCACCAGACACTCACTCGCTCTAAAACACCACCAGGCTGGCCCTACTCTCTCTAATACCCCACCAAGCCTTCACTCTCTCTTATACCCCACTATACACTCACTCTCTCTAAAACACCACCAGACTGGCCCACACTCTCTCTAATACCCCACCAAGCCTTCACTACACCCCACTATACACCCACTCTCTAAAACACCACCAGACTGGCCCACACTCTCTCTAATACCCCACCAAACCTTCACTCTCTCTTATACTCCACCAGACACTCACTCGCTCTAAAACACCACCAGGCTGACCCAAACTCTCTCTAATACCCCACCCAGCCATCACTCTCTCTTATACTCCACCAGACACTCACTAGCTCTAAAACACCACCAGACTGGCCCACACTCTCTCTAATACCCCAACAGACCCTCACTCTCTTATACTCCACCAGACACTCACTCGCTCTAAAACACCAACAGGCTGACCCTACTCCCTCTAATACCCCACCAAGCCTTCACTCTCTCTTATACTCCACCAGACACTCACTCGCTCTAAAACACCACCAGGCTGACACAAACTCTCTCTAATACCCCACCCAGCCATCACTCTCTCTTATACTCCACCAGACACTCACTAGCTCTAAAACACCACCAAACTGGCGCAACTCTCTCTAATACCTCACCAGACCCTCACTCTCTCTTATAATCCACCAGACCATCACTCGCTCTAAAACACCACCAGGCTGGCCCAAACTCTCTCTAATACCCCACCAAGCCAACACTCTCTCTTATACTCCATCAGACCCTCACTCTCTCTGAAACACCACCATACTGGAGAATACCCCTTTAATCCCAAAAAATTGTGTCCCTTTAAGCGGTTAACCTCTTAACCCCATTGTACGTCTTGACGTATATTTGAAGCCTTCATCATTGCAAATACAGGTAGCTACCAAAATGCTACCTATTGCGATACACTGTGTTAACCGGTCGTACCTATTTTGCTTTTTAAAGCATATGAACTTTGACCTCTGGGGTTGTGGCTAGCATAGCATACTTCTAGGGTCATAGGCCATCATTGTACCAAGTATGAACCATGAGGGCGCTATAGTTTTTGAGCTAGAGCTGTTTGAAATTTTACATAGATTGCCCCCTGTAGCCCATGACCTTTGACCTTTGGAGTCGGGGGTACCCTAGGATGTATCTAGGGGTCATGGGCCATCATTGTACCAAGTATGGGCCCCGAGGCTTCTTTGGTTCTTGAGCTAGAGGAGTGCAAAGAAGTGGTCTTAAGAAGGAGGAGGAGGAGGAGCAGGAGGAGGAGAAGGAGAAGTCGAAGACTAAACACAACAAATACAATATCTATGCCACCGTTCCACGGGCATAGATAAGAAGAAGCCGAAGACTAAACACAACAAATACAATATCTATGCCACCGTTCCACGGGCATAGATAAGAAGTCGAAGACTAAATACAACAAATACAATATCTATGCCACCGTTCCACGGGCATAGATAAGAAGAAGTCGAAGACTAAACACAACAAATACAATATCTATGCCCCGTTGCACGGGCATGGGATAAGGAGAACTAGAAACCACAGTTGTGTATGAGCAAACACGAATATCTATGCCCGTGACTACACCTAACCCCCTTCCGCTATTCACAAACGAAAACTTGGTGAGCACCATGTGAAAGCCCTTGTTTTAAGCTTTCATTTGATATACATGTAATGCTCATAACACCAGACTGGCTCACACTCTCTCTAATACCCTACCAAGCCTTTTTTATGCTAATTAACTAATTTGAATATAACTCAAAACAGAAGCGTCCAATGAAAAAAATAAATCGCCTATGGGTTGTTGCTCATGAAATTTGCCACATTTGGTACCAATGACGATACACTTCGGACAATATTTGAGCATTTTTATGCTAATTAGCTAATTTGCATATAACTCAAAACAGAAGCGTCCAATGAAAAAATAAATCGCCTGTGGGTTGTTGCGCATGAAATTTGCCACATTTTGGTACCAATCACGGTACACTTTGGACAAGATTTGAGTATTTTTATGCTAATTGGCTAAATTTTACACTTTGACCTCTGGAGTCGAGGCTACCACAGGAGTATCTAAGGGTCATGGGTCATCATTGTACCAAGTATGAATCATGTGGGTGCTGTAATTCTTGAGCTAGAGCTGTTTGAAATTTTACACATATTGCTCCCTGTAGCCCATGACCTTTGACCTCTGGGGTCGGGGGTACCCTAGGATGTTTCTAGGGGTCATGGGCCATCATTGTACCAAGTATGGGCCCGAGGCTACTTTAGTTCTTGAGCTAGAGGAGAGCATCTTGAGAAGGAGAAGGAGAAGAAGGCGAACTAGATGGCACAGCTGTGTTTGACCAAACACGAATATTTATGCCCGTGATGACTTTCCATTGACCTCAAGGTACGCCTACTTCGTGCAACTGTGTTTTCCATTGCCACTTATGGATGCGAGTCTTGGGCTATGACCAAGAATGATAGGAAAAGAGTAGATGCTTTTGAGATGTGGTGTTACAGGAGGCTTCTACGAGTGACATGGAAAGACAGGAGAACAAATTCCTGGATCCTCGACAAGATTGGTACAAGTCTAACCATCAGAAGCGGCATAATGGAGAGAAAGCTGAAGTACTTTGGCCATATTGTCAGGAAACATGGAGGTGTAGAAAACAGATTTTGCAAGGGGCTATGGAAGGCAAACGAGGAAGAGGACGTCCACCAACATCTTGGACTAATGACGTGAAGCTGGTTTCTAACCAGGGAATGCAAGGTGCAACGCACTTGGCATCAGATCGAGTGAGATGGCGTACTCTTGTGAAGACCACAGCAGCGCTACACAGCGCCACCTGACACAGAGAGAGAGAGATGACTTTCACCCTAACACCCCCTCGGCCCTTAACCTACCATGATACCTTTAATCCACCCTGACACCCCGAAATATGTTTGATTCTAAAAGGGCTATTAGTATACTGACTAAAATATTAAAAATGTATTAAAAAAAAATATTAAAAAATTAAAAATCAAGGAATACCCCTTTAATTGCATTTGCTGTGTAAATGCTTGAGGGCGCTCCTCGTTAAATAATGCAACAAACATGTTCCATACAAAAAAAAAATCTAAAATCTAAAATCTAAATCAGCCTGTTGGTGTTTTAGAGCGAGTGAGTGTCTGGTGGAGTATAAGAGAGAGTGAGGGTCTGTTGGGGTATTAGAGAGAGTGTGGGCCAGTCTGGTGGTGTTTTAGAGCTAGTGACGATACACTTCGGACAATATTTGAGCATTTTTATGCTAATTAGTTAATTTGCATATTACTCAAAACAGAAGCGTCCAATGAAAAAATAAATCGCCTATAGGTCATTGCTACCAAAGGAGTATCTAAGGGTCATGGGTCATCATGCAAAAAAAAAAAACATAAATCTTGTCCAAAGTGTATCATCATTGGTACCAAAATGTGGCAAATTTCATTAGCAAGAACTCATAGGCGATTTATTTTTTCATTGGACGCTTCTGTTTTGAGTTATATGCAAATTAGCTAAATAGCATAAAACTGCTAAAAATTTGTCCAAGGTGTATCGTCATTGGTACCAAAATGTGGCAAATTTCATAAATAAAGCAAATAGCTTGTCCAAGGAGAAACGTGCTGCTCAAACCACAGGTGCAGATGTGCCAATAGTGCAGGATATGTACAAGATGTGCGAGTAAAAATGACTTCTAGATGCTTAGAGAACCTGGTGGATTGCAGAAGACTGTAAAGCTCTAACTGCAGGGAGTGCTGCCGATTGGAAGGCTTGGACTGATGTTGATGTTACAGCTTCCACAGGCAGGCAGTTCCAAATTGGTATCTTGCGAATGAATACTTGTATGTGTCCCGAGATTCTCGGATGGGCTGATACCGGAGATGGTGGGTTAATCTCCCAACAGTTGAATGATGGGTGGAAAGTTGACATTTATGAGTCCATGATGTATTTTGTGGAACATTGAACACTGAATGAACAGTCTCTTTGTTTTAAGAAGGTCCAAATCTAACTGGTGAAGTAGCGGTGTGACGCTAGCCCGCCTATCATAGTTTCCACACAAATAAATCTCTCTGCTTGGCGCTGGACTGTTTCCAATGACTTGATGTCCCTAGATGTATATGGACTCCATGCTGATGCAGCATATTCAAGCTGAGGTCTTACTAAACTTGGTAAGTCTTTAGTTTCACTTCCTGTGAGCATGGTCCAAGGTTTCTTCGGATGACCCCAAGGGTACTCACTGCCTTAGATCGCATGTTAGCGATGTGCTCTTTGTAAGTCTAATTTGTGACAAGCAACTTTTTGGATGACTTGTCTAGCTACAGAGTAATTGAAGACAGATTGCTGCTTTTTACGGGTGATGGTGAGATGTTGACATTTTGATGCATTGAAAGCCATTTGCCAACTGTCAGCCCATGCGAAGACAGCTTGCAGATCTTGCTGTAATATCCGATGATCTTCAGGTCCCCAGATTTCGTGGTATAGGATGCTATCATCGGCGAATAATCTGATGTTGGACTTTATCCCACTTGCAATATCATTAATATATATCAAGAAGAGTGTAGCACCAAGGACAGATCCTTGTGGGACCCCTGATTGTACTGGGACCCAAGATGAGTACTGACCATTGATGTTAACAGACTGTTGGCGATCTTACAAAAAGTCTTGTATCCATTTGAGTGTTATTCCCCTGGTGCCATAATGATCTAACTTTGTGGCCAATCTATGATGAGGGACCTTATCAAAGGCCATACTAAAGTCCAGCAACAGAACATGCTGGGATGAAATGCCGACGATCAATTTTGACCTTTCGTATTGAAGATATATTTTTTCTGATGTGCTCTCATGTCCCGCAAAAATACTGTCCAAACGTTCATACCCCAGCACTTAAATTTATAATCTTCCTAATTGGTCTATTAATTTCATCAATGTTTTTATTTTCATGTTTATTTGTACAGGTTTGTCAAAGTGATTTGTGAACTAAACCTATATGTATTCTTGCAGGAAGGTGTTTATTTTGTCCCAGAGCAAGTAGACATTAACAGCATGAACAATGAAGATTTCCTACGGCCTAGTTAGAGATCTCTTGGCCATTTGTTTATACCTCTTTGATGTTGGCTCAGACATAACAGCTGGTGTGGTGTACATGAGAGAGGGAGAAACCTGGTGGGGAGGTCTTACTTTGGCTTTTGCTGCAGTGGCATTGGTATTTACAAATGTGTGTGCAATCTTCATGAGTCTAGATGAATTTGTTGAAATACGACGGAAATGGAAAATAGTTCTTGTTGCATGTGTCATACTACAACTTGGAATGCTTTTTATGTAAGTACATCTGCCTAATTCATTTGTGTTATACTAAACTCTATATACTCAACTCTCTCTCTATCTCTCTCTCCCTCTCTCTCTCTCCCTCTCCTCTCCCCTCCCCCTCTCTCTCTCTCTCTCTCTCTCTCTCTCTCTCTCTCTCTCCTCTCTCTCTCTCTCTCACTCTCTCTCTCTCTCTCTCTCTCTTTCTTTGCCTTTTCTTTTCCCTCATTTTATTTTTTTGACAGATCCAAGGGGTGTTTCACACACGTAACACCCCCCTGCGTACGCCAATTATTTAACTAATGCTAGTTAGAGTTTGGTATTAACTGCCATAATAATGACACTGAAAGACTTAACGTTCCTACTGCAAAGGAAACACGCCTGATAGGTTCATATGCCGGTAATGTACTACCACTGAAATTATTAATGTGGCCAAAGACACCCCGGAAAGACACTTTCATTACAAACAAGAGGCTGGAGAACACTCAAGTCAAAGAAAGAGGTCGGAGATAACCATAGTGAAATATGTGACCGTACAGCACGAATGAGCCGTAAATGTCCTCAATTGTATTCGAGTTACAGTGTAAAATGGGCATGAAGGTCATATTCATAGGTATTTTTGTTGCTACGTATATCTCATTAAATGAGGTACACGTAGCACCAAATTGAGGTACCTATGAATACGACCTTCATGCCCATTTTACACTGTAACTCAGAATACAATTGAGGACATTTACGGCTCATTCGTGCTGTACGGTCACATATATGCTAAACATTTTAAAGCTTGGCTCATTAATCACCTGTTTCCAAACATACCACCAAAGTCTGTAAAAAACAGGTGCAAAATCAAAATCAGAAGATAAGCCAGAGCCTAATACTTCAAATAGTAAGCATAATGTTAAACACAGGAATTATACTACAATTACTGTTAAGGAGTGCCTTTAACACACCTGGTTCATATCAAAAAGTCTAATTCCTATTACAAAGCTCAATATATCAGTTATACCATTAATACTGTTCCTCATATTCTGCCACAGTTTCAGGAAATATTAAACAAACACTGTGTACCCATACAGGGTGTATCAAAATGATTGGTACCGGCCTATGTGACATTTTCAAAAATATATAAAAAATATAAAATTGCTATTTAATATAGGTTTTTACAATACAATAAATAGAAAGGATCATATGTTAACTTATCGATAATAATATGAAGATGATAGGTTGATGCATCTGGGAGCTATTGTCATTTAAACGAAGATCGACGTAATCATGGTTTTACTTACACAACACAAAATGAATAGGTTCACTGCTTGAACAATTTATTGCATTCATGCTCTTCAATATCTAAGTCTACATAACATAAAATTGCTTTACACATGCTTTTAGAAAGACAGTTCATGAAGTTCCTGCCTTACGACTCTGGCAGTGTGAGGTGAAGCTCTATCTTGAATGAACTTAACACCTGGGATGGATCCATTCTGTAACTGCCCATATCGAAATTTGAAACATTGCAAATTATAGCAAGTTTGCTTGGGATACTCCTTGCTCTTGGCAACTGTCTTCTAAATCTTCTATGCACTCCTCCATAGCTTCGTGTCAACCAGTGATTCTTTACTATGAAAGCATGCTGAAGTGTGGAATACTGTGGAGCCATTCCAATAACTTTTACCAGGTCTAACATAACCTACACTGTCTACAGTCTATAGCCATTCTGCCACACCATCTACTTAGTAACCTCAATACTACAATTTAAATTACCGCCCTGGAAGCCGTTGATACACAAACTTCTTTTACCCCACCTAAATTATTCAAGTCAATAATATTACTCTCAACCAATGATTAGAACATTTATATAATATTATGAATGAAGAAATAGGTAAGGAAAAAAGCATTTCCATGATTTTCAACATATTGTCATTCACACAAGGAATCTGTAGCAAAATAGAGCTTTGGAAATGGTGCACTACTGATCCAGCGTTGCGATGAAAAGTGTAAAAACACCTACTTTCCTTTAGAATCACGTAACTTCTGACAAGAATGTGCTATCTTTATGATCTAAAATTCTTAGAGAAGATAAAACTATTATAATTACAAATATTTAAACAATTAACGCCAAACTGGTACACAAAATAGTAAAATAATTCGGCAAAAAATGAAATGTCGTCGGTACCAATCATTTTGATACACCCTGTACCTTCCCCTCACTCACAGGGGATGAGATGTCAAACCAAACTAAATTTCCACTTAACCTACCTATGATCTACAACACTGAGATCAAACCATGTCACATAAATGAGGCTACAACAACCCTATAATTGAAATACAAATCATAATAGCTGGTAAAACTCTTGTCAACATGTCAATGCCTCAATAATACTGTAGTAATCACCTATCAACATTGGCAAAATAGTTAACATTGGTGTCCCATCTCGATACTCTCATAATTTCCACTGCATTGACATTTAACCTTGAAGGAAACCTTTGACTTTGCTTTCAGCAAAAGTTATTCACTTTGTTGATGTGTCCAAATGCCATTATTTCAAATATTGCTTACTACACCAACCACTGTCACTATTATCCAACTTTTCTGCAACAACCTTTCACTTCCCACTGACCCCATCAAATATCATATTAGCCATCAATCCTCCCATACACACATTCCCTGGGCTTGGAGGAAGAACAGGTGATTAATTGCGTTTTTAACTGATTGAGTGCCCTAGGTCAAATAAGAAATTACAGGAACAAACTAACACACACATTCATTCCTTAGGAAAAACAATGCTTCAACAGGACCAAACCATATCTACACTAGTCAAATAATTCTTACATAGCATCAAGTCAGGGTTTCATACTCAAAGGGTAAAAAAAGAACATGTGCAACTTCACTTTGTTGGCAGCTGAAGACCAACACCAGAAGATTACAATGGTTTGTTTCCAACGGAAGAAAAAACCCGAACGATTACAATACCTAGCTAGCGGTGTAAACCCCCAGCTAGGTAATTACATAAAACCATTTTTGAGAAAAAATATTATCTATTCTATTTTTAACTACCAACTATATACGTAAATAATATGACATTTGCTGGTGTTACGAGTCGTACTTGACTCAAGGCCAAAATCACCTTTTACCCGAACTCACACGAATGCACAACACAAATACACTGTTTGATTAAGATAACAAAATCTAAGTCTTTAATTGAAAGCACTTTATGATTGGTATAATATATGACAACAAATGCTCATACACAATAATCAAATATAAACACTCTTTATCTATTTAGTACTTAGCCAGCATTCTTCTTCTTGGTGATCATGAAGTTCGTGCAATGTTCTGGACGACTGATGTAATATATCCTTATTCACTTGTCTTGCGAAAATAAACGAAGTCCAGTGAACACTTGCGTTTATAAATATCCTTGCGTATGAAATCCTCACACAAAAATGGTGTTGCTTTCTCCAAACCGTTATCACTTTGCGCTGCTTTCTCCAAACTTAACTCCATGCGCTGCTTTCTCCAAACTTGGTGCTATTTCCACCTTTCACCCAATATCATCAGGAAACAGGACTGCGATGCAGTTGTCCCCACTTATATTGACAGTTGCGTTGAATCAAAACACCAGACTTCAGCAAGTCGACAAAAGAATATATAATTATTCCTTTCTTGGAAGAAGTACGTTCTTTGACGTATTCTAGATCTTCTCCGACAACACTGGCAAATAGTAGTACTTTGACTACATACAATATTTCTGGTTTGCAATTTCCTTTCTTTGAAGGAATTGGACTGTAAGCATATTGGTTAGCTAGCCCAGATCAACACTATCAACTGTGTCAATAATTGTGTTTACATTTTCTTATATATCAAGCACTGGGAAAAACCCCATTCTATCAAAGGGCTATTACTGCCTTCACACTATTCTGCAGTCTGGGAAATTCCCAAGTCTTAATTATAATATTAACCTTTCACATTTCATCACTTCCTGAGGGGATTCCCCTGACATCACTTCCTTAGGGGAATCCCCTGACATCATCTTAACTTTACAATCTCTAGGGGTATTCCCATATGATCCAAAATTAGAAATGATTCAATTTGTTTTTGACCAAGTTGATGCAAGAAAGGGGAATCCCTAAAATGTCTTATAAAATAGATTTTAATTGTTAACAGAGTTAAATCATCAAATTAAATTACTCAGGGCACATCACACCCTCCCCCTTAAAAGAAGAAAGTTTGAATGTTATGAAAACTTTCTTAAATGTTTTCTTCTTTTACATCAACTTCAACATAATATTAACTTGGAGTGCTTAACTCAATATACAGTGACTACTTGTCACACAAGTTCCTTTTTAAAGGAATGTTTGTTTGTCAGTTTTTATGCAATTCTGGACAAGGCATCAGCCATTACATTGGCTTTTCCCTTAATATGCTTGATGTCCAGATTGTACTCTTGCAAGGTCAAATTCCACCTCACCAGTCTTTAGTTTTTGTTCTTCATCCTGTTGATGAAAGTAGTTATATAACCCCAATACCAGGACAATTTCCCTCGACTAACGGGAAATCCCTGTCAGAAGCACCTAGCTCATTTTACCTCGACTAACGGGAAATCCCTGTCAGAAACACCCAGCTCATTTACCTCGACTAACGGGAAATCCCTGTCAGAAGCACCTTTACTCAGGAGCCCCGCTTAACACCTCATTTGTGAAAAAACGTGCTAGGCACTTTTCCCCGATCAAACGGGAAAATTCCATCAGAAGCCCCTGCGGCGGCAGTAGCCCCTGCGGCGGCAGTTCCCGTCGGAAGCCCCTGCGGCAGCAGTGCGGAAGCCGCCGCGCTGCGCGAAAAAAATTGGCTTAGGATTTGCGCGAGCGTAGAAAAACGCCCGCACTCAGCAAAAAAAATTGGCTTAAGATTTTCGCGAGCCTAGAAAAATTAGTTTAAAAAATTGAAACATCTAAGAAATGAACGAAAATCATTTTCCGTTTCCGACCTCCGAGGAGCGAAGGCGTTGGCGAATTCAGGAGCAGCGAGCTCAAATCAATCAGCGGAGAAGAGAAAGACGTCCGAGACGCTTTGGACCCAAACCCCCTACGGTTAAGATTTGCGGAAACAGGCGAGGGATGCCGGACTTCGAGGTTATTCTCGCTTGCGGAAAGCGGAGTTGGTTCAATTGTTGCGAGATAACTACGCGATAGAGCGGGAGCCTTTACACCCAGCGCAGGAGCCTTTCGACCACGCGATAGATTGGAGGCCTATTCACCCAGAACCAGAGCTTTTACGCCAAGAGCAGGAGCTTTTGACTTGGATCAGGAGCCTATCGAGTACGCGATAGATCGGAGGCTTGTTCACCCAGCGCCAGAGCTTTTACACCCAGAGCATGAGTTTTTTGACTTACTCGAGATTGAAGAATCGACGTCCGCGTTAAGGCGGTTTGCGATTCAGTACACGGTGCCGGGGCTGCTTGGTTTTACGCCGGAGACGTTTTTGCAAGAGGCTCGGGGACTTGTTCTTGGTGCCCTTGTAGAAAACCGCGGGATAAAAGCGAAGATGATTCTTCGCTGCTGGATGGTGAAGACCAGACTTGAGACTGGGCTAGAAGTCAGAAAGGAAGCCGTATTTCATTCTGAACAAACGATTATTCTAGAGGCTACTGACCTTGACGAGGTCTACGATACCTGGTCGGCCAGAATTCTCGAGAACATTTCTACCTTTATAAACCTAGGAAGCGGATGGGTGTTTGAATCGATTCAGAGCCTTGAGCTTCACACGGTGGAGTACGAGCCGTTGGGCGGCTCCTCGTACATTCCTCTCCCGAAGTTTTTAGCGAAAAAGACAGCGATCGTCAATCTCAAAAACGAGGACGACGCGTGCTTCAAGTGGGCCGTCACAAGGGCTACGAACATGGTTGACGTGCACCCAGAACGAATTGACAAGGCCCTTCGAGAAAAAGCCACCGAGCTGAATTGGGACGGCGTGACATTTCCGACTCCCCTTTCCGACATCGGCAAATTTGAGAGAAGGAATCCGACCATTTCGGTGAACGTGCACGGTTTTGACGGAAAGAAAGTTTACCCTCTTCGGATCAGCGATCTTGATTGCCAACGCGAGGTCGATTTGCTTCTCATTTCCGACGAAGAAAAGAAGCACTACTGCGTCGTGAAAAGTTTGAGCAGATTGTTGAACACTCAAGTGTCAAAAGATGGACACGCTCGCTACTTTTGCCGACGGTGCTACGCGTCCTACACCTCCAAGGAGCGACTGGCTGTGCACACGGATCTCTGCCGCTTGCACGAATCGGTGAGGATCGAGATGTCCGAAAAGGGATCCGTTCAGAAGTTCAAGAACCATCACAGATCGCAAAATGTTCCCTTTGTCGTCTACTCCGACTTCGAGTCCTTCACGAAGCCCATCACACCCGTCAGCCCGATCCCAACGGCAGCTACACACAAAAGTACCAGAAGCACGAGCCTTCGGGATTTTGCTACTACATCAAATGCTTCGACGACTCGCTGTACAGACAAGACCCGGTTGTGTATACCAAAAGATCGGAAGACGAGGACGTGGCTCAGATTTTTGTGGAGCGCCTCGAGGAAGACATTCGACGCATTTACCGACGGTTTAAATTCCCTCAAAATATGGTCTTCGACCAGCGGGAACGAGCTATCTTCGCGGAGTCGAGCGATTGCCACATTTGCAAAAAGCCCCTGACCCCTCTAGACGAAGAAAACCGCGTCGTTCGAGATCATTGTCATTTTACGGGCAAGTTTCGAGGAGCGGCGCACAACAAGTGCAACTTGCGGTACAGGAAGCCAAAAATTTTTCCCGTGATTTTCCACAACCTCGCCGGCTACGACGCTCACCTGTTCGTTAAAAATTTGGGCAAGACCGAAGGAAAGATCGACTGCATTCCGAACAACGAGGAAAAGTACATTTCCTTCACCAAGCAGATCGTCGTTGACTCCTTCGTTAACGAGGAGGGGAAAGAAGTCGAGGTCAAGCGCGATCTTCGATTCATCGACAGCTTCAAGTTTATGGCGTCGGGCCTATCCAAGCTCCTCGACAATCTCTCCAACTTCCCGACGATGAAAAAATTCTTCCCGAGCGAAGAAAAAAGAAGACTTCTCGTAAGAAAAGGGGTCTACCCGTACGATCACGTCGACTCTTTGAAAAAATTGGAGGAAACCTGTCTTCCGCCGAAGGCAGCCTTCTACTCCAGGCTCAATGAAGAGAGCATTTCCGACGAAGATTACGAGTACGCTCAAAGGGTGTGGGAAAGCTTCGAAATGAAAACCTTTCGAGAGTACCACGACCTGTATCTTGAGTCGGATGTTCTCCTGCTGGCGGACGTATTCGAAAGCTTTCGAGAAGTTTGCCAGAAAAATTACGAGCTGGACCCGGCCTGGTATTTTACGGCTCCGGGACTCGCCTACGACGCCATGTTAAAAAAGACTGGCGCGCGGCTCGAGCTTCTGAACGACGTTGACATGATGCAAATGATCGAGAAGGGGATCAGAGGAGGCGTCTCGATGATAAGCACCCGGCATTCCGAGGCGAACAACAAGTACATGGGCCCTGATTTTGACCCGACGAGGACCTCGAAGTTTATTCAGTACCTCGACGCGAATAATCTCTACGGGCACGCGATGAGCCATCCTCTGCCGACGGGTGGATTCAAGTGGATGAGCGTCAACGAGCTGCGAGATTGGCGACTCTGGCCTTGCATCGTTGAGGTTGACCTGGGGTATCCGAAGGAACTTCATGACCTTCACAACGACTACCCGCTCGCGCCGGAAAGACTCGTCATCGACAAGGTTGAAAAGCTCGTTCCGAATCTGCAGGGCAAAAAAAGTACGTGATTCACTACGCGGCTTTGAAGCAGTATTTGAGCTTGGGACTTCGACTCGAGAAAATTCATCGCGGGATTCGGTTCGAGGAAAGCGCGTTCATGAAGGGGTACATCGACCTGAACACTCGACTTCGCAAGGAAGCTACGAATGAGTTTGAGAAGGACTTCTTCAAGCTCATGAACAACTCCGTCTTCGGCAAGACGATGGAAAACATCCGGAATAGGGTCGACATTCACCTGGTGAATTCGAGAAAGAAAGCTAAAAAGCTTGCGGCAAAGCCAAACTTCGAGCGGCTCACTATTTTTGACGAAAACTTGATAGCCATTCACATGAAGAGGACCAAGCTGCTTTTTGACAAACCGATCTACCTGGGCATGTCTATCCTCGACATTTCCAAGACGACGATGTACAATTTCCATTACGGGTACGTCAAGCCGAAGTACGGCGACAGGGCTAAGCTTCTTTTCACCGACACGGACTCGTTGGCATACGAAATCCGAACCGAAGATTTTTACCGAGACATCGCCCCGGATCTTGACGCTCGATTCGATACTTCGAATTACTCGGCCGACCATCCGTCCGGGATTCGAACCGGCGTAAACAAGAAAGTGCTAGGCAAGTTCAAGGACGAGGCTGGCGGCAAGCAGATCGCGGAGCTTGTCGGTCTTCGAGCGAAGCTGTATGCTTTCAGAATGCACGAGGGCTCGGAAGAAAAAAAATGCAAAGGCGTGAAGAAGGCCGTCGTCAAAAAGAAAATTACTTTCGACGATTACAAAAATTGCCTTCTCAGCGGCGAGCCTCAGATGAGAAGAATTAACGTGATTCGAAGTTACAAACATGAAGTTTACACCGAAGAGGTCAACAAGATCGCGCTCTCTGCGAATGATGACAAGAGAATCGTCTTGCAGGATAAAATCCACACCCTGGCGCACGGTCATTACAAAACTGAATCCGGAGGCAGCTGAGTGTCATCGGGCACGATCATCAATTCTTGCCGAACAAACGCTCTTTTTGGCGCGCCTTCGGATAGGTAGTACAGGACAGGGTCGCCGGGAGTTTCGACAACGCTGTCGATCCCGTACGTCTCTATAGACTAGATGGGATCGGTAGCTCTCCTTCGCTCTCCCCCCTCGTCCTCTCCCGGTCTGTACAGATACCTCACCGCTACGTTAGATGGAAGCCGAACTTCATTTTTCCAACGCTGCGGCGCCGAGTGCGAGGCCTCGACTTTTTCTTTCTTGATCGCGTCCGACGGTTTCATTCCGACGAGGCGCGTTTCTTCGTTGTTCACCGCTCGGATAACTTCCGGCAGCCTAGCTACCCACTCTGTGCTCCTCGCGTTTCCGCCTCTAGCTTCTATCAAGATTTCCTGGGAATATTGGTGACCGAACAATCTTTCGGCCAAAGTTCGATTGAATCTTTCCACGATAGCCTGAGCCCTATGTTGACCGGGCTCTCCTCTTCGCACGCTGACGTTATGCTTTTTCGGGAGTTCGTTTACTTTTCCCATGAATCTTTCGAGCTCAGCGGCTCAGCCTCCTTGTACCTGCTCGCAACGTCCACCACGGTCAGAGCGTACTTGTAAAGCTTGCGTCCTTTGCCCGGCCGGTCGTGAGGCAAAAAAAGCAGGTCGGCCTGGTGAACCTCGTTGGGAGTGCTCACGCGGAATTTTGCCCAAGGGATGTACTTCGGAGGCGGGAGGTAGATCTGCCAGATGGTCTGCTTTTTCAAAAAGTCCGCGGCTTTTTCTTTCGACGTCCCAGCTTCTTTCGCCAACTTGTCTATCGCTGAGACGCCTTTCCAGTATCCTCTTGGACTGTAATAGATTTTTGAAAGTTCGCCTTCCATTTTCTTTATTTTCACGCGAGTTCGCGAAATTTTTCTAGCAGTCCAAATTTCTCGACGTATTCTTCCAGCGCGTTCATATCTCGCCGATCGACCGAGTTTTCCCGAAGAAAATCGAGCGTTTTCTTCAAAATCTGAATTTCTTCCGTTTTTCCCGGGAGGAACCAAGGTGGTTTCAAGCACAGTCTCATTTTGTACCGATCCTTATACCACGCGGCAAAGCACAGCAGCAAGGCGTGCGCCTGAACTCTTACCTTCTTTCCGTTGTACCCGCTCGCGGCAACGAATATGTTTCCAAGACTCGTTCCGTTCCACGCGAAAAAGTCGCTCACGGACGTATCTTCCAGCTGTTCGAAGATTTCGTCGTCGGCTAGCTCAAAATAAATTGAATCGCCCATTTCGTCGGTTTATTTACAATAAACAAACATGATCGTTGCATTTTGGGTATGCGCGGCGTGTCTCCTGGACACCCCAAAAAGAAGGATGAGGATGGAAGCCAGGCGCATAACCGAAGCGCTGGAAAAGTACAACTTAGCTCGCGAGGCGGAAAAAAATTTGGTTTATGAATTTGCGAAATAGAGCAAAAATAAAAGCGGAAAAATGAATTTTGAAAAATTCGAAAAACTGCGCGAGGAGCAGAAATCGAGCATCTTGAAATGGCGCGACTTGGAACAAGACAAAATTGTCGAAATCAAGGGGTTCAAATACATCGCAACAAGGTTCGACGACTCAGCGTGCGTAATTGAGCTCGCGGATGGCCGCGAATTTTGGGCGACGTCTACGCTGCAAAAGATCTTAAAAAAGGAAGGGGAGAATTTCGGCACTCGCGTTGCTATGTGATGTCAAACGGACTCGTTGCGTCAAAAAAAAAATGCGGGGCAAACGTATTACTCGGTCTACATTGTCTGGGAACCCAAGGAAGAATCTAAAAAGGAATCTAGAGTTTACTTCGGGTCCGATGAAGAAGAAGAAGATTGGGATGCCTGAGAAACTAAATTTTCGCGGGTGCGCTTGCGATATTTGCGAGAAGAGAGAAACCAGAGCCAAAAAACAGAGCTGGCACCTGTTTAAGAGTCCAGCTTGGAATGGAATTCGACGTTTGTTTGAAGAACTGCCAACAAAAAGCCCCTCGAGTGTCGAGGGAATTTTTTTGGACGTAAAAAATACTATCATGTGCAAGGGCTGCGTTTGTGGGAGTCGAAATGATTGCTCGCTTTGCCACAAATGGCAAATTGCGACCCTTCGTTTTGCGATGTTGAAGAGAGAGGGAGCGCCTTTGGAAAAATTTTACAAACTCGCGTACGATATTTTAAGCGCAGAAACATTCTACAGGATCGCTTACAGGTTCACGAGCGACTACGAGATTGTAGAACGCTACTACAAACTTGAGTACGACACTGTGATTGCAGAAAAATACCACCGGCTTCTGTACGCTCCTCCGAGCCCATCAAACGTTTGTAAAGACTGCGGTAGCTCGAGCATTATTGTTGATGACCTACCTACATGCTTGGACTGTGGTGTTATTCAATCGGAATTATATTTTGTGAGTGAGTCAAATGTTGGAGCGAGGTCATGTCCACGACCACGGCAAAAAAATTTAGTGGAGTACCCCAAGCGCAAAAAATTCTGGTGATTCGAAAAAATCACCAGAATTTTTTTTGCACCAGTTGTGGGTTGCTGGGCTTCACACAAAGTTATATACGAGAACTCCAGTCGCGACCATACCCACTCCGATCAAGGCCAGTTCGCCATTTTTGATAGACTTAGTCTGCCCCTCGTCGAGATAATCGTACAAATGCGGTTCGGGCGGTAGGGGGTCTAGGAGTACCCCGGTGAGATTGTAATATTGCCGCATCGCGTCGTCGACGTCCACGAAGGTGCGATCCGCGTGATCCTGTTTTTTAAGCTGCGTATTAATATGTGAGCCGTCACATCAAAACATACCTCTTCGGGGCTTTTATAGTTTCAAGATATGAAGTAAAATGTCTATGAAATTATAAAGGAAATAAAAGAAAATTTGGACCTTGTCTTCTATCACATCCTGTGATATGTAAGGCAAACATTAGTAATGAGGTATCATTTTAAAGCTTGATTTTAACACTTTCTGATAAGGTTGAAATCTCACTTTTGAAAAAAGCCTCCAAGAGGTATGTTTTGATGTGGCGGCTCAGTCTATTCGCTGAAGGCGCGCTTGGTTCCAAGAATCGCGATCGTGCTGAAGTTGCTCCAAGGCGAGATCATGACGCTTGCGCTCGGCAGAACTCGAGAGAGTGCTAAATAAATAATTCGAGCCTGAGAAGGCGAGTGCGTTCACTAACGCACCTCCGCCCATCATAAGTATCGAAGCCATAGTTCTTTTATTTTACGCGTCGGCCATGATGTTCTAGGGAAGCCAACCCTGCGTGACGAGCCAGTCTCTCAACATTGTGGACGTCCATAGACTCCCCGCCAGTTTTGCAAACTCTTCGAGATCGAGCTGGCTCAAATTTGCAGGTTTCCATTTCAAAAAATTTTTCATCGCCATCGCGTTGGCGAATGTCAAGACGCTGAGCGTACCGGCGTGGTAGACGCCATTGACGATCATCTTTGCGGTGTCATCCGATTGCGACATCTTTTCTTTTATTATACGCTAAAAATCGTCAAAGTCAAATTTTTTTTCTTTAACCTCAGGCGGGCGCATGTCCGATTTCTTCACTGGCACTTCGGGAACCCGCGACGACAGTTTTTGATACGCCAGATAGCCCCGGCTGTTACAACGACGAACCCAAGCCCAGCGGCAGTTGCCCAACTCACGCTAGAACCCGCCGCGGGTTCTGAATGCGGGGGCGGGGTCACCTTTTGGCTTTCTTCGAAGTCTTTTAGCTTGGCTGCCCTTTCTTTGTTTTTTGCGGCAAGCTCTTTCCCAGCGGCGACCCTTTTGGGATTTTTTACTTTTTGCGATGGCGGTGCCGTTACTTTTTCATTCGGTTCCGGAGGCGCGCTTTTTTCCCTTTCCTCGTAGTCTTTTAGCTTGGCCAATTTTTCTTTTTTTTTGGCCGCCGATGCTTTCCCCGCGGCGACCTTGTTGGGATCTTTTACTTTTGGCGGCGGGGGTACCGTTGCTTTTTCTTCGCTCATTTTTTATTATTACGGGATTAATTTTTATAGCGGCCAGCTTGCTTAGCGCTTGTTCAACGCTTGTTCAACGCTTGCTCAGCGCTTGTTCAACGCTTGCTCAGCGCTTGCTTAGCACTGCTCAGCGCTTACTCAGCAGCTTCGCCTACTTCTTCGGGAACTGGAAGTTCGGGCGCGTGTGGAATTCTTTGAACGTGAGTACTCGTCAGCAACGCAAGTTCTAGCGGGCCTAGCATGTACCCCCACCTATGATGCAGCCATGCCAGCACGTCCACTTTGACAGAGCTATGTCGATGAACGGTCCTTCGTTCAACGAGTCTTCCAGCGCATCGCGGTTAGCGATTACCAAGTTTCTCGGAAGAAATAATTCTACAATCTTCGTGTACGCCGTGACGGCGTGCTTTTTCATCGACCTTGTAACGAGCCCTCCCATGTAAGTTTCGTACCTCGCGTGAAGTTTTTGAAGCTCTTTTTGGTCGAGACGCTCGATTTCATCCGACGTTATAATTTTTCCGAGGTACTCTCTGCTCTTTCCCGCCACGGCTATCTCGATTAAACGCTCGCGCAAATCTGACTGGGTCTCTTGGACGGTTTCCGGCGGGGGAGGTTCCGCCACAGCGGCTTGAACTATTTCATCGATCGTTGTCATCGTTCTTTTTATTTTAAGATACACCCAGGCTGCCGATAGGATTATCGTTACGTTCGCGATGACGCTCGTGACGCTCGTGAGATACACTAGCCACATTCTTGCCAAAAGTACTCCGTGGGTTGCTCCGTGATCAGAATCAGTTTGGAATGCTTGTGCTGAGCTAGCTTTTTTTGAATTTCTTTTTTTTCTTCCGAAGTTGGAACCACGTCATTTTCTTTCAGAGTTTCGATGAAACTGTCGCGATCCTTCGTGTAAAACAACGCCGTCCATTTGGTTTGCTCTCGGAGATCGGTCAGGACGGAATTGTACTTTTGAGTGAGAACCCAAACGGAGCAATCCATGTGCCTGCCTGAAAAAGCCAGTTCCGACAGCATTTGCTTTTTTTTTGGTCATCGAGCGGTCGGCGCTGCAGTCGTCGATGAGGAAAAGAACGTGCCCGTCTTGAATCCCAAACGTCTCGTAAGCAAATTTCAAAGAATCATTCAGCCAATCGTCTCCAAGGGCCCAGCTGGGATCAATCGGAATGACGCGGTCATCCTTGGAAAACCAAGGTCTATTCAAATAGGCTTTGTTGTGCATCCAGGTGGGGCAGATAACGATGATATACTCGAAGAATCCTCTGTACTCCGTTTCGAGCAAGTCCAAAACGAATTCGGATTTGCCGCAGCCGGTAGCTCCGCAAATTATCGCGGAGTGCGCTTTCTTAGGAAACATTTTTATTTTACCGCTAGAACACACATTTCATCAGTCGACCATTCTCAAAGTTCAGCTGAGCATCTTGGACGTAGAAAACGTAGGCATTCAGCGCGCCGGCATTCTCGGCATCTCTCTCCATCTCGATTTGAATACTTTGGCTGACTCCTTCGACCTTTCTACCAGACCCATGAAGAGAATCATCATCGCTCGAACGCATGTCGATCCAGAGCCCGTATTTTGTGGTGAGGTACTCGGGAAGGGTCACGTCCGACAGCTCGGCTTCCTTGATGAAGTGCGGGGTCGTGCGATGCTTCCCGTCGGCAAAATGGTTTTGAATTTCCTCGAAGTGTTGATGAGGAAGCATCCCGCTGGCGAAGATTTGGTTCGGGACTCCGTCAATCATCGCGGAAACTTTTTTGATCTTCGGATTGTAAAATTTCTCCGAGTCCCGAGCGTAACTCGCTCCACCGTCGCCAGGATCCTCGAAAAGAATGAGTATGCCCTTCATGGATAGGGCACGCGGGGCCATGTTGATATTCCAAATGGTGTCCGATTTGTTCAGGCTTTCCTTGCTGTGTCTAACGACTCTGTCGTACACGATGTTGCTTTTTCCGTTGTACCGGTTTCTTATCGCCGTGGTCAGCTCGGAAGAGCTCACTACCTCGAACTCCAGATGGATGTTGCTCACCGAATACGAAGCCTCCGTGTCGGTGCTCACGACAACCCGTAGCGATTGAATGTGAGCTCGTAGGAGAGTCGGTCTTTCAATTCATACTGAAAAAGGGGTTGTGCGAGGAGAGCATTTCGAAGTCGAGAGGGATGAAGAACATATTGTCCAGAGCGGTTCCGATCGCGACGTCGGCGGCGTTTGCCCCCTTGTCCCCCGCGTTGATTCTGATTTTTCGCACGGCCTCCGACTGAATGCCTTGGTAAGCCGCATTCTCCCGCTCCTCGGAAGTTTTCCAGAGGTCCTGGTAGCACAGGAAGATATCCGCGTCGTTCAGACTGAAGACGCTTTGTCCCTCGAGCTTCACTTCTATCTTGCTCACGATCGCTCTTCCGAGGTTATTTACGATCTTCCTGTTCGCGTCCGCGTTTCCACCGGTCGAAGACAGGTCCACCTTGAAAGAGAGCTTGCTGGTCCCGGGCACGATAACATCGTTGCTTCCAAGATTAGGGAATCGCACGGTGAGAAGTTCGTTCTCGTCGATCTCGCTGGGAACGTGCGTAGTTCGAATCGTTCTCCGAATTCCTTTGACGCCCCGCGTTTTGCGAAGTTGGCGGTGAGGGTCCAATTTGTAGCCGTAATTACTCGCCATTCTTTATTTACAATGCGCTTCAATAAAAAAAGAAATCAAAATGGCGGACTTCGGCGGAGAAATAGCGATGGATCGCGTTGACGAAGAAGGAGAAGACTTTGAGTCAACGGTTGACGGTACAACTGGAGCAGTTGGTGGGCGGACTCAGGAAGAGACGGACTTTGGAGGCGGAAGGATAGAAACAGAGGTTGAGGTGCACTCCCAGAGACGTAGAGGAAGCGTTCCAACCAACGAAGCAATTCCGACTGAGAGTCTAAGATCTCTTGAAGATCTTAGCGCGCGACTCAAAGAACTTCGCAATAAAAGTCCTTCCGGTTCAGAAGTAGCTCCAGAGGCTTCCGTACATGAAATGATCCGAGTATTAAACGAGCAAAAAGCGGAGCTGGCTAGGGACATGTTTCGCGATTACGCGAAGAAATTGGGGTACGAACACAAAGGAACCATTTTCACTCAAGAAGCAACTTTTTCGGTAGATGAAAAATCCGGACGAATCGAGGCAAAATACAGAGGAAAAAGTGCTTGGCTGACCAAAGATAATTTGATGGAATTTTACTCTCTAGACTCTATAGCGAGCCAAATCAAAGGTAGAGATCCAGGAGGATCCGATTTCATTAGAATTGGTCTTGGGTTGAAAGATTACAAAAGGGGAACACCAAAAACGCAGAATTTGGCTAAAAAGGTGGAAAGCAGTACTAGTCGAGCAATCAATACCCCGGTACAACGGTCAAATCAGCCAAATGCGCGTAGAAATCCGTTTGCGGAGCGTTCTAGACAGTCGGTTCACGAATCGGACGAATTAGCCGAACAACTGCAAAATGATCCAATAGCCAATCGCGAAGAAATCAATAATTTTTTGGACGCGCAGGGAAATCTCAAGAAACTCTCCGACGTGTACGAGCACTTGGTGAAAAGAAGAGACAAAAAAGCGAAAGACCTGAAGAATTTGAAATCCCAAGATCGCGATCCCGTTGGGATCGTTAATCCAATCTACGAAGGCGACGAAGGGGAACCCTTCTCCCCGTAAGCGAAGAAGCTAGAGAACTGGAAGAGGAAATCAAAACATTTGACCAGGCCATAGCCGATCAAGATGCTAAAGTCAGAAATTCCCTCGTGCGTTTGCGGCAATCTATCGAAAAATTCATCGAAAGCGACGGTAGTTTGCGCGATCGAATCAGCACGTTGTTTCGACAAGAGGGAGTTACTATCGCTTCGATCATAACCGCAATCGGCATGACGATATCGACGATCGTCGCATCGATAGTTGCGGCGACCAAATCGACGGTTTCTGCCGTCACTCCCGCGCCAAAGCCAAAGCCAGACCCTGGTCCAAAACCTAAGCCCGACCCCGGTCCAAAACCTCCCGAGCCTCCAAAGCCAAAACCTTGGAAAGATTGGCTCAAGACTCAGCTGCAAAAAATCGCGAATCTTCTCGCAAAACTCGGAGACAAAGCTTTGGTCGCGTTGCCGGCAATCATCGGAGCCGTCGTGAACTTCGTTTTGAAAGCCGTGGGATCCGTGGCCGGATTTCTCGCCGAGCACCTTTGGGTATTCGCCCTTGCCGTCGGCGGAATTGTGTACGCTTCTGCGAAGGAAATTTACGACAAAAAAAATTAAACCCGCGGCAATCCGCCGCGGGTGTAAAAAATTGCTCCCTACTTTAGCCACCAAAGTTTTGCCGCGAGACAGGCTATCCACACAAAAGTAAGCGCAAGATCGACTTTCGCATTGTGCGCGGCTTTTTCTCGTTCTTCTACGAGCTTCTTCCTTTCACTGGGGGGCTCTGTGAAGGATCCTTCCAAGCCCTTTGTTTTAGCAAGTTCGATTTTTTTCATCGGTCATTTATTTACCGCAAAAAATATACGACGGCCGTTCCAATCAACGCCGCTCCTAAAGTCAACGAAAGTTTCTTCTCATCGTGAGTTAGTGCCGGGTCTGAGTCCCCATGCCCCAGGGCTGCGCCTGCGGGCAGTTGCTCGCTGGCGAGTGGTTTCTCAGCCGGCTCGCTGGCGGGTGGTTCCTCAACCGGCTCGCTGGCGGGTGGTTCCTCAACTTCGACCTCCATGTTGCTCGGAAGCATGTACAATCCGTGTCCGACGACGAAGTCTAATTTACTCCGAGCGTATTGCAAGGTTCTCTGGTACCGGTCGATCGAATCGGGAAGATCTACCGCGGAATTCACGGCATCTTCGACGTTCGCCAAAAATTGCTTTTGAGCGTCGAACGCCCTCCCAACCCCAAGAATGCTCGATCTCGCTTGGGCTTGAGCTCCGAGGATAGCCCAAACCAAAGTTCGAACGCTGTCGTTGATTCTTGAAACGCCAGCTCTGGTGAATCCGTTCGAACGGTCCAAAACAAAAGATCCTATCGCGGCCATGGCATCACCCTTTCGAATTGACACGTCGGTTATGCCCGGATCGTGATCGAATAACTGCTCGATGTACTCGACATCGTCCGTTTGCTCGTCTACTCCCCCAAATGCTTGCCCTTGAAAATGCACTTTCCAGTTCATCGACTGCTTGTAGCCACCTCCATTCGTGAGCTCGCTCCATTTTTTAGTCGTGACGAACTTCCAATCGTAAAATTTCTTGCGAAAAAAGTACGATCCCATTCCGTTCGAAAGATCAAACTTCTGCCTCCAGTTGGACTTGGAAGAGATCCCAAACTCAGCGCAGATTCTTTCAAGCGCATTTTTGTCTATACCGTTGTTCAAGGGATTCCAAGAATCTTCAGTGGGTGTTGGGCAGCTCATTTCCGCCAAAATTCTCCTGATTTGATAGTAGGCGTGAAACCTGAAGACCGACCTGATCATAGGATCCCGGTGTCTGAGATGCTCCTTCGACACCCCGCAACCGGTGGTTGCGCACCAGACCGCAAAATTCAGTTGTATTTGCCAGAAGATTAACTGATCCGCCAGCCAGTTGTCGTACACGGTTTTGTCGGTAATTTTGGGAAGCTTGTAGTTAGCCCAAATGTTCGGAAACCTCGCGTGAAAACCGCTCTTTTTGTTCACCCGAATTTCTTGGTTTACTAGACTGAACCCGTGAGTGGGTTCGAAGAAACCGCCGGTTCGCGGCTGAAAATCTTGATTGTACTCCATTTATTTTAGAAGTGAACGCTAGCGCGCCCGCGCTAAAATAAAGAAATGAACTTTGTGACAATTATCGGCACCGGCAAAGGAAAACCTCTCCGCCTGTCGCAAAGCATAGACAACAACGGCGAGAACATGAAAATTGGAATCAAAAGGATCTCGGGTCGAGTAGGGTGGTTCAACGTCGAAGAGGAACTAGAGTGGAGGTACGCTCGAGAAGGGCAGGGGCCTTCGGAGGCGATAAAAATAAGCCCGGGGCTGTATAATTTTGACCTGCTCGCGAAAGAATTCACGAGCCAGATCGACGGTTTCGAATTCGAAGTCAGCAAACGCGATGGGAAACTCAACATGACAATCCCCGCGGAGTATCAGATTTGGTTTCCAGACCGCGTTCAAGAAATGTTCGGATTGGACGACGAAGGGTGGCTATCGGCTGGTGAATACACGGGAGATCGTGCGATTGAATTTTTACCTCGAAGAATTCTCGTGTACCTGAATCAGCTGTCAACTACGGGCAATCTCGTAAACAACGACGATGTTCTGCAGGGAAGTCGAGTTCTTGGGTCTATAGACCTCTCAAACGCCGCGTTCGGAGAGTACTTCGTTTCGACCTACGAAAAGCCGAGTTTCAAAAAACTGCAAAATGGAACCATCCACGAGCTCGACTTCGACTTCAAAGTGCAATGGAAAAATTCTTCGAGAAAACTCGACAATCACGATCAGCCGCTGGATTTGGAATTGGAAATCCGATAGAATAAAAGAAAAAATGTCTATCTGGGGACCAACGATCGAAACGGAATCGACGTCAATAGCTGGCGAAGATGCGGATCTTTCCGCGTACGTCAAGAATGACCGGAAGGATTAATATGGGAGGGAAAAAAATAACGGGTCTGATGGACCCAACCGAGCCACAAGATGCAGCTACTGCGCAGTACGTTGCAAACTACGCGACACACCTCAACGATATCAAACTAAATACATCCGGGGGAACATTGACGGGCGAGCTCGCGATGAGTGAGCATAGAATCACGGCCCTTGGAGGTCCTACCGAAAACAAAGATGCTACGCCAAAAGAATACGTGGACGCTCGGGTGCAGCTGTTAAAAGAGTACGTGGACGTTCTGGTGCAGCACGAACACGATATTGCCGTGCACAATGTGGGAAGGTACATCGCATTACCCAACGAAGAAGACGGAACGGTAACATATTTTTCCGTGAGGGCTAAGAAAAATGTAGATCTAGATTTAGACAAGCTGGTGGAGATCAAAAACGGGCAAGCCTTCAACGCTGACTCAAAACAAATAAGTATTAATGGCATTCCTACTACGACTCTGCCTAACGAAGGACGAGATCTCGAAATCATGCAACTCAGTCGAGAGTTAGAAATGTTCTTCAATTTAAACCTCGCGATACGTCAACCGTGGAATCTTAGCTTTGTAGCCAAACCTGGAGATCAAAGCCCTCACGCGAACAATGCAATCTCGTTAACGTTTCAACCTAATCTAAGAACTTTCGCGTATTTGAACATCGTCTGGAATGACGATGGAATAAGCTACGTTGTACTAAACAATGCGAGAAAACAGGATCACGCAGATTCATTGGAATTGGACGTGAGCCAGATGAATCACATCTCGATCGAGTACGTTCAAAACAAGCTGTGTTTTTGGATAAACGGTCATCAAAGACAAAATATGTACAGAACTCAAAGTTTCATCAATCTAGTAAAAATGGGCGTTAAGCAGCTAGGAATTCTGAGTTTCTACGATAGAAACCTAGGTAAGCCGGAGATCGTTCAGCACTTCATCGACAATTACGTTTTGAATTTTACGAACGATGTAGTTTTGGTATAAAGATGAAAAAACCTACCGCGCCACAACTTTATCCCGATCTTCCTCAGGGAAGCGAAGACTCAGGAGTCGAATTCCGACTGAAAAATATCGAAGAGATTCGAAAATTCTTGGACAACGAGGTCAGCGAGAGGGAAAAGCTGCGAAGAAAATACAAGGCAGCGTGGAACGTGCTCTATGGCGCGGCTCAAGTTTCGGGGCTCATCGCGGTCGGATCTGGAACGGGAGCAGTCGGGACGCTGGCTACCGGGGTCGGCGCGATCGTAAGCATTCCCCTGGGTGGAATCGCCATCGCCGGGGGCCTAGTCAGCGCGGCATGCGTAGCTCTTGGAAAGGCTACCATGAAAAAATTGGAAAAGCACGAAAGCGTCAAACGAACGGCTGAGTCCAGTTTGAATACGGTGAATGATCTGGTGTCCAAAGCCCTCGAAGACGGACGGGTCAGCAACGAAGACTTCCACCACATTCGGCGAGAGTTGGAAAACTACCGAGGGCATAAGGCCGGGATCAAACACCGAGCTCGCGCCGATCTGATCGAGTTGACGTCCGACAGAGAAAGAGAGATTCGCGCCGAAGCCGAAAAGATCGGCATTGAGCGCGGAAAAAAAGAAACGCTGACGTCCTTGAGCAACAACATGGGTTCGTGGGCTTCGGAGGCAGCCACCAGGGGGTAAAAAAATTAGAATTTAATTTTACCGTGTGGAAATAAAAGGTATGGCGAATAAAAATCAAAACCCCGACGAAGAGCCGAAAATGCAAAACCTAGACGAAGATCTGGCCACGCTGGAAGTCAGAATGGAATTGAATGAGGAAGAAATTAGAAGGAATGAGCGAAAAATTGATAATCTTACTTGGTACTTTGGAATGGTCATTGGCGCAGTGTGTACCACAGTGGCTATCTGCGAGTACCAAAGACGATTCTAATTCCATTTCAAACTCGAGAAAAAAAGCGCGCGTTCGGAATTTCCGAACGCGCGCTTTTTCTCGTGGGCGGCGTAAAAAAAATTTCATGCTACAAATTCAAAATCTGTAGCGATAGTTCCGAATTCCCGATCTGGGCTACGAACTTTTTTTCGCTTTGTTTTCCAGGTAATATTTGCGGAAATATTCCTTTGAACAGTTTTGCTTTGTAACCAGACCCAATTCGTGGCAAAATTTGAAGCCGTGCTTGGATTTCAAAGACGAAGCAGCGTAAAATTTCTCTCTCTTCTTTTGGGTCAATGGAATCCATGTTTCGCCAAAGTACACGAGCAATCGATGGCCTTCGGTTTTTGACTCGAGTAAAATTTCTTTCGTGATCTCGTGAAATTTTTTGAATTCCTCGATTCTTTCCTGGAGCGCTTTTTCTTCCCGCGTCACTTTTTTAAGACTCTGTCCTTGTTCCATTTTTTTTATTTTACAATTTAAAAAAATCCTAAGTCAATTTTTTTTTCGCGGGCTGCCGCAAAGTCTTCCGTCGCGACACAAAAAAAGCACGCGCTTGGAAATTCCGAGCGCGTGCTTTTTTCTCGACTGGCATGCTATCGCTGCGTCAAAATCAGTGACTCCAGTCTTTGCAGAGTTTTACGATGCTTTTGTGCCCTCCTCCGGCGGCAAATGTTATCGCCCAAGTAAAATCAGTGGCACCCCAGTCTTTGCAGAGTTTCACGATGTTTTCGTACCCTCTTCCGGCAGCCCATGCCATCGCGCAATCAAAATCAGTGACACCTCAGTCTTTGCAGAGTTTCACAATGTCTTCGTACCCTCCTTCGTCGGCACATGCCATCGCTTCGTCAACCTCAGTGGCACCCCAAAGTTTCACGACGTCTTCGTACACTCCTCCGGCGGCACGTACTATCACCGCGTCAAAATCAGTGACACCCCAGTCTTCGCAGAGTTTCACGATGTCTTCGTACCCTCCTCCGGCGGCACATGCCATCGCCCAAGTAAAATCAGTGGCACCCCAGTCTTTGCAGAGTTTTACGATGTTTTTGCACCCTTTTCCAGCGGCACATGCCATCGCTTCGTCAAAATCAGTGGCACCCCAGTCTTTGCAGAGTTTCACGATGTCTTCGCGTCCTTCTTCAGCGGCACCTTGCATCACCCTTTCGAGTTGAGTCTCGTCAAAGAGCCATTTCAACGCCACGAGGGATTCTCCGTTCTTACAAGCCTCCGCAAAATTCTTGGATCCTTTATACTCCACGCCCAGTTGTCGACGGAAATGAGCCGAAAAATTCAAGAGCTCATTTCTCGTCGCCTCGAATTTGAGACTCGCGATCCCGGCCAACGTTGCGAGTGTTTCCATTTTGAATTCCCGAACTCTTTTTTTAAGTCGATTTTTTTTTCGCGGAGCGCGGCGGCTTCCGCACTGCTGCCGCAGGGGCTTCCGACGGGAACTGCCGCCGGAAACGGAAAATGATTTTCGTTCATTTCTTAGATGTTTCAATTTTTTTAAACTAATTTTTCTAGGCTCGCGAAAATCTTAAGCCAATTTTTTTTGCGGAGTGCGGGCGTTTTTCTAGGCTCGCGCAAATCCTAAGCCAATTTTTTTCGCGGAGCGCGGCGGCTTCCGCACTGCTGCCGCAGGGGCTTCCGACGGGAACTGCCGCCGCAGGGGCTACTGCCGCCGCAGGGGCTTCTGACGGAATTTTCCCGTTTGATCGGGGAAAAGTGCCTAGCACGTTTTTTCACAAATGAGGTGTTAAGCGGGGCTCCTGAGTAAAGGTGCTTCTGACAGGGATTTCCGTTAGTCGAGGTAAATGAGCTGGGTGTTTCTGACAGGGATTTCCCGTTAGTCGAGGTAAAATGAGCTAGGTGCTTCTGACAGGGATTTCCCGTTAGTCGAGGGAAATTGTCCTGGTATTGGGGTTATATAACTACTATGAAGGTGAGGGGATTGTGATCTGTGAAAACAAGCACAGGGTATACTGTGGTACCCAAATACACATCAAAATGTAGCAATGCTAATAGCAATGCTAAACACTCCTTCTCAATTGTGGAGTATTAAATTTCTTTGGTGCTTGTTGAACTTCCTTGAAAAGTAACATATAGGGTGGTCAATTTGATCTTCACCCTCTTGCATCAAAACACCTCCACAGCCTATTATTATTATTATGTCACTGGCATCAACAGTCAACTTGAACTGCTTCTGAAAATCAGGTGCAGTAAGCACTGGTGAACTCATGAGTATTGATTTGACTTTGTGAAAAGCATTTTCACACTGTTCTGACCAAATTGAATTTTGCATCTTTCTTCAACAATTCAATCAAAGGACTCGCTATCTCTGAAAAGTTTTGGACAGAATCTCATGAGTGCCTTCTTGTTCACAGGTGTGGGGTATTGCTCAATTGCTTCAACTTTGGCTTTGATAGGTTTCACCTGACCTTGACCTACAACATATCCCAAGTATGTGACTGTGGCATGGCAAAACTCACTTTTTACCAGATTGGCTGTCAATTGTACTCCAGACACCTTCTTAAACAATTGATGGAGTTGTTCCATGTGTTGTTCCCAAGTTTGACTGTAAATAATCAAATCATCTACATATGCTTTACATCCCTCTATGTCTGCCACAATTTGATTTACCATTCTCTGAAATGTTGCTGGTGCATTTTTTAAACCGAATGGCATGACTTTGTATTGGTAAAGACCAAATGGTGTACAAAAAGCAGAAATTTCTTTGGCACGGTCTGTGAGCGGAACCTGCCAGTACCCTTTCAAAAGATCAATTCTGCTAACAAATTTTGCATTTCCAATTTTGTCTATGCAATCATCAATTCTTGGAATTGGGTACGAGTCTGTCTTTGAATGAACATTTGCAGCTCTCATGTCTGCGACCAATCGGTATGAACCATCAGGCTTGGGAACAAATATACACGGTGAACTCCATTCACTACTACTTGGTTCTATGCTATCATTGTCTAGCATATATTAATCTCATTTTTGAGACGTTCCATTTTCAATGGATTGACTCTGTAAGGATGCTGCTTGATTGGTTTTGTATCACTAACATCTACATCATGAAATGCAGCATTTGTTCTACTTGGCGTATCAGGAAATATATTGTCAAATTTGTGAATCAAATATGCAATTTGACTTTGTTGATCTTGAGAAAGATGACGTAACTTTGAGTCCAAATTAGTGAGCACATCAGAATTGTTCAATTTTACATTATACTCTTTGTGCTCCAGCTCTTTATTCTGGTCAAATGTGACATCAGAATTGTCATCTGTACTCTTGTCTACATTGGCGACTTTGTCTACATCGGCATGTTTGTCTACATTATCAGCATGTTTTACTGTACACACAGGTTTTGGAATGCCACTGTCACTTCTTTCAACATACTCTTTGAGCATATTTATGTGGCATAACTGCCTGCTCTTGCGTCTACCAGGAGTCTTGATAATATAATCTACTTCACTCACTTTTGACTCTACCTCACATGGGCCATGATATCTGGCTTGCAATGGGTGTCCTGAAATTGGAAACAGTACTAGAACTGTGTCACCTGGTTTGAACACTCTTTCTTTGGCATGTTTATCATACCACTGTTTCATTTTGGCCTGACCCTGTTTCAAGTTTTCTTTGGCAATATCAGTTACTCTGTTAAGCCTATGCTTAAAATTGGAGACATAATCCAACAAATTGATATCTGATTTCTCATTGAGCCACTTTTCTTTCAACAACTTTAAGGGCCCGTGTACTGTGTGTCCAAATATTCACTCAAAAGGACTAAATCCTAGAGTTTCCTTAACAGCTCCCCTAGCAGCAAACAACAACAAGTGTACTCCCTCATCCCAGTCCCTCTGAAATTTCAAACAATATGTCCCGATCATGTTTTTCAACGTTTGATGGAACCTTTGTAGTGCACCTTGTGATTTTGGATGGTAAGCACTTGAGGTATACTGTTCTATACCTAATTGATACATGACCTGCTGAAATACTCCATTAGTAAAGTTTGATCCTTGATCTAACTGTATGGACTTGGGGAGCCCCACAAATGTGAAGAACTTGGTTAAAGCTTTCACTATGATCACTGCTTGAATATTTCTCAATGGTATGGCTTCAGGAAAGCGTGTTGACGCGCACATAATTGTCAGAAGGTATTGATCACCTGACTTAGTCTTTGGTAGGGGGCCTAATAATAACCTTACTAAATGGTTCATCAAAGGCTGGAATTGGCTTTAATGGAGCAGAAGGTATTTTCTGATTTGGCTTCTCTACTACTTGGCATATATGACATGTTTTGCAATATTCAGAAACATCTTTTCTGAAAGCACTGGGAAAAAACCCATTCTGTCAATAGGCTATTACTGCCTTCACACTATTCTGCAGTCTGGGAAATTCCCAAGTCTTAATAATAACATTAACCGTTCACATTTTATCACTTCCTGAGCGGAATCCCCTTACATCACTTCCTGAGGGGAATCTCGTGACATCATCTTCACTTTACAATCTCTAGGGGTATTCCCATATGATCCAAAATTAGAAATGATTCAATTTGTTTTTGATCAAGTTGATGCAAGAAAGGGGAATCCCTAAAATGTCTCATAAAATATATTTTAATTGTAAACAGAGATAAATCATCAAATTAAATTACTCCGGGCACATCACACTGGTGACTTTGGCAAATTAGAAAAATATAAGTTCCTGATCATGAATATCTAATAAGGAGCTGTGTAATAATTATGAGCTCCAGGGGGTAAAATTTCCAAACGTCTCGCCAAAAATCGCTTGCCCCCCTCCCAGGCCCGCCAAAAATCGCTTGCCCCCCCCCCTCGGCCCGCCAAAAAATCTTTGCCCCCCCTTTGAACATTCCAAAATTTTTGAGATCCTAATTTGCAAACTTTAAATGGTCTAGATGTATGTTGCGAGCGCAGCGAGCAGGAAAACTTGCATATTTAAGCGTTTCCGTACTGTTTTCCTAAGACTTTTTAGAGCGTATTATTAAAAAGGCGCCCCATGAATGTGTGCCAAAATCGCTTGCCCCACCCTCTCGGCTTGCCAAAAATTGCTTTCGGTTCTCCAAAAAATTCTTGCCCCCCACCAATTTTACCCTCCCCCAGGGCTCATAATTATTGCACAGCCCCTAAGTGCCTTGAACATGTTGAAGTAAAAGTGCTATTTTTGACGTTTGCGATGGATATGATGAGAATAATGTCGTTTTTGAAGTTCAACAAATTATGTTTATTAAAGTAACCTGGATAATCATTATTTGTTGCTAACCAGGTTAATTTACAAACTGGCTGAAAAGGTAAAGAAGAATAGTGGACCTACTGAGGAGGTGGTACAAACGGACAAAGAAACCGAGAATAATGCGCTTCATCAAGGACGTCTACTTGAAGCCTTCATGGAATCTGCTCCACAGGTCGTTCTTCAGATGTATATCATGACACAAATGCCAAGTGTCAAATGGGTAACAGGTGAGCTTATCATGTTTGCTGGGGTGGGTTGTGGTGCATTGCTATTACTTGAGGGGACATGTGCATGACAAAAAACCGACACAATGACCTCGTGCATGTAAGTCCTCTGAAAACATAGGAAAAGGGGTCCTTTTATCCTACTACCCCTGTATATCGACCATCCTCTGAGCGTTATCGTCTGTGGACTTGTCCTGTATTAGGCTACACATTTGTTGATGACAACTTACACACTGACAAACTGAGGACTTTCATAAACCATGCAAACCATAAAATCAAATTTTTGATGAGTCTTTAGATAATGATTTACGAATTACTTTAACAAGACACCATCTAAGTGTGTTACGATTGGATTCCATTACATAATAGCACTTGATGCCCAAAGGCCCCAAAGCCCTTTACATTAAAATACATAGCAAAAACAAAAGATAACTAGATGCCACAGTAATGTGTTTTACCAAACACGAATATCTATGCCCGTGACCACACCGAATACCCTTTCCCTATTCACAAACGAAAACTTGGTGAGCACCATGTGAAAGCGCTTGTTTTAAGCTTTCATTTGATATACATGTAATGCTCATAACACTGGACTGGCCCAAACTCTCTCTAATACCCTACCAAGCCTTCACTCTCTTTTATATCCCATCAGACCATCACTCTCTCTAAATAACCACCAGACTGGACCACTCTCTCTCTTATACCCCATCAGACCCTCACTCTCTCTTATACTCCACCAGACCATCACTCTCTCTGAAACACCACAAGACTGGGCTACACTCTCTCTAATACCCCACCAGAACCTCACTCTCTCTAATACCCCACCAAGCCTTCACTCTCTCTTATACTCCATCAGACACTCACTCGCTCTAAAACATCACCAGACTGACCCATACTCTCTCTAATACCCCACCAAGCCTTCACTCTCTCTTATACTCCACCCGACAATCACTCGCTCTAAACACCACTAGACTGGCACGCACTCTCTCTCATAGGGCCTGCACTTTGGCTTGACATTTGAAAGGGGTGTGAATTCATTTTTGGATACGCCCCTATTATAATTAGGTAATACTCGCATACATTCCCTATATGTATATACATGTACCGTACCACATGTAGTAAATCTGTCTGCTTTGTCTGCATTGTTCATCAAACATTATAACAATAGCTCTTTTACAGTGTGCAATCATCCCGGGCAATAATTGGGCAATAATAGAGGATGTGCGTGAAATTATTGATTGGCTCCATACAAAGGATTTGAACCGGTGTCCTTCACCGTAATCATGGCGCAATGCAGTGCATTCAATCAAACGTTGTCGTCAACCTATTTGATCGTATAGTGCATTTGTTATGTGTGTGAGACGAGCTGTCGCGGTAGATTGCAATAGCTTGTAATCATGGTTTTGTTGAATGAATTTGAGTACTCCGCCATATTTACAGTATGATACGTCATAATCTAGGTGATTATTTGCATTGGATGTCTTGAATACGCTGTCGAAGTTGTGTAATAATCGGATTAATGCTATAACAGTAGGTGAATACAAGTTTTGAATATATCGCGTTGCAAAGCCCCATTCAGTGATCCCAGCGAAAGTGGGAAAAAAAATCTAATTGTTACTTTCATAAATTTTTTTAATGAAAAAAATTGGCAAAAACCCAAGAAAACGGCATTATCGACGAAGTTGATGCCCCATTCAAATACATGTAGCTAATTTATATATACTGTCAGTATATAAATTACAGATTCACGTAAATTCATTATTTTTGTCTTAAATAGACCTACTCGGCTTTCGGCTGAACCACTAGCAGAAGATACCAAATTGATGTTTTATGACCTTTGAAATTCTTTTGTTGCGAGTGACATGGTCAGTTCAATTCACGCCGAGTGTCCTTGACAGGTTTGACTCTGCTTCAGTGGTCATGAAAGAATTCAAAAGATAACCTCTGCCCCAACAATCCCAAGCAATTGTCTGAGACTGCTCTTCGGATGATGTATCATAAGAATTCAGTCGTCAAATGATGATAGTCATATAATGACCAACAGACTATTACTGACAATATCATTGAAGACCGAGTTCCACAGTCTAGTACAAAATCTGAATTTTGGTGATTTTTACGATCGTCCGGATGAAAAAAACCACTGAATGGGCCATTAGTACCCTCCTCTCCTTACCCTGGCAATATGAATAAAAGAAAAATAAAGAAAAAAATTAAATAAAACAAGAAAAAAAAAGTCAAAGAAAAGAAACAATAAAAGAAAAACAAATATGAAAAGTTCGAACAATATTTGGTTTATAAAATTAATGTGACCGTGATGAGGCTCGAACTCACCACCTTCCGATTTAAAGTTCGAAGCGCTCGTGTACCAAATTCTGATGCCTTTCCAAGTGAGCTAGATGCTCCTGAGATACGAAATAAAAATAATTCCATAATGGTACAGTGC
This sequence comes from Amphiura filiformis, assembly GCF_039555335.1. NCBI lineage: Eukaryota > Metazoa > Echinodermata > Ophiuroidea > Amphilepidida > Amphiuridae > Amphiura > Amphiura filiformis. The sequence continues at coordinate 348,641 of NW_027305531.1, forward strand.
AACAGAGCAAAAATGCCCAAAATTTAAAAGCTATATAATTTATGAACAATATACACTACACATAAAAAATACTAATACAAGGGAATTTCAACATAAGAATCCAAACAATTAAGTACCAACATGCACAGCTTTGTCCTTATATCACATTTGGGTTTTTAACAAAATGTTATCAAACCTCAACTGTGATTGGCAGCTGATAATGGCCATCCATTCAGCAAGTGGCTACTAACTGACCTTGACAGGCTTGAATGAGCACTGTCATCTGCTACAAAACCATCACACTCTAGGACCTGGTCACTCCATAATGCTACAGAGAGCACCGTACTTTGACAATGGAGTGAAATTATTGATTAGGTGCGGATTTTAAAAGTACAGCTTCTATGCGTGTATAGCAAAATATTGGAATAGAATGTTTGGAATCATGTAACTAAAATACTAAATGCATTCTGCAAAATGTGCTCTGACCAATATATAAAGCATTTCATTAGCTTTAATTTGACATATTGTTTGACATGTTTGGAATTATGGTAAATCATTAAATAAAATATTTATTAATTAATCAATTATGTCAATTAATTAAAAATTTAATGCAAATATGCATATTTTCTCTGACAGAATTGTAGGATTTGACAAGAGCCATCTTTCTTGTAAGTTTGATTCTTATAACAAACCGGTATCGTATTGCGTCCCGTTATAGTTGCAGAAAAAATACGCGTGCAGGACACATATACGCACCCCCCCCCCACACACACCCAGGGGATTGTACCGTTTTACAATCGTATAACATTCATTGGCGCTAGTAGTAAATTCCAATTTTCTTTGCTTTACCTCACTTGTTCGGCTCAAAAATTAAAGGGGGACATATCTGACAGTAAAAGCTTACATTTTATGGAAATTATGTTTAACTATTTGCTTAAACAGCACAAAACAGATAAAGCAGACAAGTTTACTATGGGCCTATACGTATGCCAGGGACTGTGTTGAAGGGACTGGAAACGGCTTCCACCCATTGTCCCATGCGGGTTGTTGGTTTACAAATTATCCTCAGTTGAGCAAGCATGAATAATACGTTGATCGTAGTCCGAATAATCAGTCCCAGAACCAGTGGCGTAGCGTGGGTCATCTGATTGGGGCACCGACCATGATTGGGGGAGCGCACCGGGTCTGATTGGGGGCACAAGCCATTTTTGGCGATCTTCCTATGGGATTTTTAAAATTTTGCAATCGATTGGGGGTGCGGGCACGTGCCAAACACCCCCCCATGCCCCTATGACGCTACGTCAATGCACAGAACAAAATATAAATTTCTGACATGATCGTGCTCTGGGTCTGAACTGTTTCCGTTTGAAATCTTGATGGCAAATTGGACAAAAGAAGCACATGGTTCTACTTGACCTCCTGAAACTTCCGGGCATTCCGGGAGGGGTCAATCAAGGTCACATGGGGTCAAATTTTCAGAGTGCTCCAACTATGCCAAGTAATATATCAAAATACTCGTATGGTCATGAGGATTCCAAAAATGTATAGTTTGTTATGCGTCAGACCTTTCTACAGTACGACAGCAACTTTGTGACCTCTTTTGTTCGACAGAAAATTTATACGGGTTGGTGAACATGGGTTACGTAACACAATGTTGAAATTTTAGCCGGCAAACGCTTTTTATCAAAATAGCTCCAGAAATGGAAGACACGGGTCGTATATTGCTCCATTTATGTACCCTGACCACAGATAAGATATCAAACATTTGTGTAAAGCAACAAATAACGTGTAAAAGTTGAATTAAATGGGAAAAAAGAAGCTTGAACATGTCCAAAGTAGCTCGGAAAATGAGAAAAATTGCATGTCACGAACACAAAAATGTTCATATCATCCAGCAAGAAAAAACGCCGGAATCAAAAATGGGTGTCATGTTATAGAATAACTAAAGTTAGCTTGCCTGAAAATTTCATCACTTTAGGTTGGGGTAGGCCCATATTTCTAGTCGCATATTGAACATGTTGAAATGTTTATCTTTGTGCGTGACTACTGTCACGCCATATATTGTACGGGCGATGTTTTTCCTGCAAAGAAACTTTCATTGTCAATTGTCCATTGTTGGTTATTTAACTAGAAAATAATACTCCCAACGTTCAAACAATTTTAAAAGTCAGTTAATTCATTCCAGAAATAGAATACACGAGTGAGCCACTGAGTGGGAATAACATTGCTATTATTGTCACCGAATTAATCATATCTCTGGTATGGCTTAGTGGTAAATACATGTATTTGGAAGTTCGATCTGGTTCGAACCCCGCAAGCACCTCTCTTTGATTTCCGATTTGATTTTAACTCATATTTTTAAATCCTAGTTTTCATATTTTTATTAAAGCCATAATATACGATTTCGGGCAAATTTGAAGTTTTGTAATTCCAAAAATAAATAACAATATTTATAATATTAGTAAATAACTGTCAGGAAGGTTTTCACGTTACATTTGAAGCAGAAGTAGCGAGATAAAAATGAAAAGAAAACACTTAATATCTTGACCGCTTAACTGTGGTGTTCTATGGGGGACTAGTCTTAATAAGTTAGTTGCTCTATCTGGACAACGAATTTGGCTGATTCCAATTAGGTGTAATCCGAGGTGTAAGTTGGACATTGTGTAAAAATTACAAATATGCCAAAATATTAGGTTTGAAATTCGTGCATCTCATGATTTAATATGTATGCATAAAAGCTCATAAAATATGTTGCCGATAGGGGAGGGGCCTAGTCCAATTAAAAAATCGTGAAAATCTGATATTGATAGGCCTATATATATATTCTTGAACTTTTAAAAATTACTTAAGTTTGACATGCTTTATTTGATTATTTCATATTGAAAGCTACTGAACTTAAATGCATTTTTGTAAAAAGATATGAACTCGAATGTAGGATTAGGCTTAAACATGCGTTTCTGTGGCATCCACATCTCTCATACCACATTATTAAAATATTATTTTTTTTCTTTCTATATCATGTTATTTATATGTATGTGTGTCCATGCGGGTTGTTGGTTTACAAATTATCCTCAGTTGAGCAAGCATGAATAATACGTTGATCGTAGTCCGAATAATCAGTCCCAGAACCAGTGGCGTAGCGTGGGTCATCTGATTGGGGGCACCGACCATGATTGGGGGAGCGCACCGGGTCTGATTGGGGGCACAAGCCATTTTTGGCGATCTTCCTATGGGATTTTTAAAATTTTGCAATCGATTGGGGGTGCGGGCACGTGCCAAACACCCCCCCATGCCCCTATGACGCTACGTCAATGCACAGAACAAAATATAAATTTCTGACATGATCGTGCTCTGGGTCTGAACTGTTTCCGTTTGAAATCTTGATGGCAAATTGGACAAAAGAAGCACATGGTTCTACTTGACCTCCTGAAACTTCCGGGCATTCCGGGAGGGGTCAATCAAGGTCACATGGGGTCAAATTTTCAGAGTGCTCCAACTATGCCAAGTAATATATCAAAATACTCGTATGGTCATGAGGATTCCAAAAATGTATAGTTTGTTATGCGTCAGACCTTTCTACAGTACGACAGCAACTTTGTGACCTCTTTTGTTCGACAGAAAATTTATACGGGTTGGTGAACATGGGTTACGTAACACAATGTTGAAATTTTAGCCGGCAAACGCTTTTTATCAAAATAGCTCCAGAAATGGAAGACACGGGTCGATAAAAATGAAAAGAAAACACTTAATATCTTGACCGCTTAACTGTGGTGTTCTATGGGGGACTAGTCTTAATAAGTTAGTTGCTCTATCTGGACAACGAATTTGGCTGATTCCAATTAGGTGTAATCCGAGGTGTAAGTTGGACATTGTGTAAAAATTACAAATATGCCAAAATATTAGGTTTGAAATTCGTGCATCTCATGATTTAATATGTATGCATAAAAGCTCATAAAATATGTTGCCGATAGTGGAGGGACCTAGTCCAATTAAAAAATCGTGAAAATCTGATATTGATAGGCCTATATATATATTCTTGAACTTTTAAAAATTACTTAAGTTTGACATGCTTTATTTGATTATTTCATATTGAAAGCTACTGAACTTAAATGCATTTTTTGTAAAAAAGATATGAACTCGAATGTAGGATTAGGCTTAAACATGCGTTTCTGTGGCATCCACATCTCTCATACCACATTATTAAAATATTATTTTTTTTCTTTCTATATCATGTTATTTATATGTATGTGTGTTGAGATGAAAATAAAACTGAACTGAACTGAACTGAAATAAATCATGAAAAAAGTGGGCCTTCAAGCTGACATTCATTAGGTCTATATTATTAAAGACAAAAGGGAAGGAAAAAAGAAAAAAAAAACGAACTGAAAAATTCCACATAATCGATAAAATAACACGGGAATCGAACTCACAACCTTCCGCACTGCACACTAGGGTGATTCACAAAAAATGAAATTGGTATTTTTCAACGGGACACCCCCTCATTTTGTTCATTTTGGTAATAAAATTATACTTGCAAAATATGAAAAAAATTCAAAAAAGTTTAGGGGGTGCTACCGGTCAATGAACTTTTGTACACAAAGTCAATGGGATTTTTTGTCAAAAACTTCAAACGCTTATTTCAGGGCCTAAAAAGTCTACCAGGCTTGCAAAACTGAAGTAAATGTTCAATGATATACCTAACTTTGTGAAAACATGGGTTTTTACCAAATTAAAATTCATAGTTGACTGTAATAATAAAAATGTTTCAAAAGTGACAGAGGGAGTGTAGCTCAAGAAAAGAATACCCTGGGATATCCCCTGGAATCCCACCAGGCACCCCAAATTTATACCTTATTGAACTGAACTGTTGATAAAAAAAAAGATTAAAATTCTTCACATATTTTATGGTGATACCAGCTTTTGAAATCTTATGTAATAGTAACTATCAAAATCCATACATCTGTATCAGGGGTGGTCATTATGGCCATACCTGATGAAGATTTGTATTGTTTGAATTGAATGACCACAGGAAGGATTAGATTCACCATGGTTGAAAAGAAATGTATATAAACACAACTTTATATTAGCCAAGTACCATAATATTTTGGCTGTTCCAGCAACTGCCTTGCCCCAAATGCAACAGTTTTCACAAAAATGCAATTTTCTGGAAAGCGGGTTAACATTTTTACAATTTTCTTAAGCATTTATTTTAAGGACATTACTCACACTATGATCAAATATTTTTGGCACAATCAGGGAAAATTAACATGGCTTTTTTGTGTTGTAAAGAAAATGGCTCATAAATCGAATTGACTTTGTGTACAAAAGTTCATTGACCGGTAGCACCCCCTAAACTTTTTTGAATTTTTTTCATATTTTGCAGGTATGATTTTATTATCAAAATGAACAAAATGAGGGGGTGTCCCGTTGAAAAATACCAATTTCATTTTTTGTGAATCACCCTACTGCACACCTTCGCTCTGTCCACAAGCCATCGCTGTTCGGGCAAAGGGAATTCTTTTGCTATCTTATTTCTCGTTCAACATGTTCAAGGATCTCACTCAACAACAATCTTTTCAAAACTGCTTGTACTTCAGTTAAATGAGATGATACTACCTTCTTTGACGACTACAATATTTTGTTACACAATAGAGTATTTTGCATTTATAAAATATATAACAATAGACGTTTTAATTGATATATTAATCAATATAACATGTATAATAGACAGCGCCGGCTGGGATCCATTTCGTGAAGCATCGTGACACTTGCAACGTGCGCTTACGACACGAGGACTCAAAGAACGCAACTTTTCAACCTACGACTAGGTTATTCCACCGCTCATTTTCGCTGAAATTTTAATACAAGCTGTGGTTAATTAATGTTTATCATAACAGAAAAGCATTAGACCGGCGTTTCCTCAAAGCTGTAGATATAACCATTTTTGTTATCGTGACATGCATTTTCTCTCATTTTTTAGGCTACTTCGCGCACCTAAAGCATTAATTTTTTCCACAATAATTCAACTTTTACACGTTATTCTTTGCCTTATACTCATGTTTCATATCTTATCTATGGGCTCAATATGGAAATGAAGGGAGAAACGACTCGTGTATTCCATTTTTTAATGTTTTCTGAAAAACCGTATTTGCCACCTGATTTTCAACATTGCGTTACGTAACAGCAGAGGTCACGCCTGTAAAAATTACCGGAAGTGAGCTAAGTTGCTGTCGTACTGAATAGCTTGCACGGAAGATCATAAGTTCAAATCATCCTCCAGATACGCTCCAGAAGACACATGCAAATGCATGGAGTACAATACCAATCACCTGTAAACTGGTATAGATCAAAGTAAATCTTTGTACTCCATGCATTAGCATATCTTATGGAGCTTGTCTGGAGGATGATTTGAACTAAAGGCCGGTTTACACGATGCAATTTTCCATGCAATTGCCTGTTGCACAGACCTTGGAAAAAGATTGCACCGTGTATTTTGGATTTGCAAGGAATTAATCCCCCAAGCATCAGGCAAATTAATCCCCCAAGCAACAGGCAAAAAGGTAGAGACATGCTCTACTTTCAAGGTTGTTGCATGCAATCTAACCTCCTTCAGCCAATCAGCTGAATGAACACCAGCTGGTCGCTGCATTCATTTGGGAAATGTAGGGACCAACTTGATTCACCAACATTGTAGGCTACATTGTAGGCCTATGCTGTTGCTGTCAAATAAAACATCATGGCCAATTCCAAAGCAACACCTATGGCACGGAAATTCCTTCTCCGCCTCTTCTTCAGGATAAGTTGTATAGATATACACAGGACGGCGATCTTTTGCTGTCTGGACAGCACAGGTGCCACTTTGATATGATTATGAAAATTTAACCACTAAATATGTTTTGAGTATATCCCCAAATCTATGACCACGCTCATGGAATTGCATGGCCACATATACGCTGGCGAAGTTACGTAATAATCGGATTAACTACCATAGCAATAGGTGAAAACAATTTTTGAACATACCGCGCTGCACTGATACGTTCACGCGGTACCTCTTCATTGAACCATATCATGCCCAATTACTTGCACCTGTAAGATTAGTATCTTTGAAAAGACCAGTATTGTATTCAATCTATGATTGCAGACATCCACAGGTGATGAGTTCAACCTGCTTGTAGTGCAGCGCGATATGTTCAAAATTGTTTTCACCTATTGCTATAGTAGTTAATCCGATTTATTACGTAACTTCGCCAGCGTATTGCTTCGTGTATTTCGATCAATTGCACAGCTTCATGGTCAGTGAGCACATAATCTCACCCACTAAGTAATGGGCCTTGCAATGGAAATTTCATCGTGTAAAGCCACCTTAATGACCATTCGTGCAAGCACTTATTTGACATAACTTTAGAAATATTTGAATAGGGCAACATGAGTAAATAATAAGAAAACAAACATCACGCCCTCGATGCAACTCGCATGTAATCGAAGGCCATAAAAGTTAACCTGATAACAATAGCTTGACAATAGCTATCTATAATCCGTTTCGAGTCCCTTCATACACAGTCCCTGGTCCACTGTGTGTATTGTTCCCGGGTATAGTCAATGCAGTCAAGCAAACATGTATTACATTTTGAAAAGGCTATAGTGTATCACAGGCATGTATTGAATGGCCAGTCATACAGGAATTAATCAACTTGCAGTGACTGGTTCCTTTGTTACCACATGTCAGTCATCTATTGGTTTTTTGACCATCGTATCACAGTGATGGCCAATCACAGGCGAAGTAATCAAATAGCAGTGACTGTTGCCTTTGTTACCACATGTCAGTCATCTTGTGATTATTGGACCATGTAAACCTGCAAAAAACGAGCCAAAGTGCAGGCCCTATGTATACCCTACCAAGCCATCACTCTCTCTTATACCCAGCAGACCCTCACTCTCTCTAAAACACCATCAGACTGAACCACACTCTCTCTAATACCCACGCCTTAACCAACCACACCCCTTGTCCCATCATGACAACCTTTTGAGGTTGTCCAAGGAACCAAAATCAAAATGCCTACACATTCCCTTTTAAGGAAGTTTTTGTCAAGTGATCAGTTTCCTTGACGTACGATTCAGACCTTTATCATTGCAAACAGAGGGAGCTAACAAAATACTACCTATTGCGCTACATTTTGTTAATAGGTCATACCTATTTTGCTTTATAAAGCCTTTAGACTTTGACCTCTGGGGATGCGGCTAATATAGAATACATCAAGGGTCATGGGTCGTCATTGTATCAAGTGAGAACCCTGAGGGCGCTGTAGTTCTTGAGCTAGAGCTGTTTGAAATTTTACACAAATTGCTCATTGTTGCCCATGACCTTTGACCTCTGGGGTCGATGTTACTGCAGCAGAGGAGGCTGAAAGGCATTCCTACAATGCACCATGATTGGGAAATTTGATCAATATAACCTAATTTTAAAGGCAAAGTCCCCATTGCCACACACACAAAATGGTAATTTTTTAAACTGCAGCCAATGAGCTAATAGTTGAGACTTATGACTTATATTTGACTTTCTTACAGGAAATATTCATATTGTCCCACTGCATTAATTTTATTCATAAGTCTTGATGTTTTGAATGTTAAATAAAAGGATGAAAACACCAGATATTTGCACACAATCCCAATGCAAGGTATGGTCAACTATACCACATGTGTACAAAAGCCAGACATACTAAGGTCAGAAACCCCATTGGGTTATGGGAATGCCTTTAAACATCCTCTGTTACTGCAGGAAATATCTAAGGGTCATGGGTCATCATTGTACCGAGTAAGTACCCTGAGGGCGCTATAGTTCTTGAGCTAAAGTGGTTTTAAAAATTTACACATATTGCCCTCTGTAGCCTGTGACCTTTGACCTCTGGGGTCGTGGCTATCATAAGTTACTTCTTGGGGTCATGGGCCATCATTATACTAAGTATGAACCCTGAGGGCGCTATAGTTCTTGGATTAGAGATGTTTCAATTTTTACACATTTTGCCCCCTGTAGCCCATGACCTTTGACCTCTAGGGTCGGGGATACCATAGGAAATTTCTAGGGGTTATGGGCCATCATTGTACCAAGTATGGGCCTCGAGGCTACTTTAGTTCATGAGCTAGAGGGGTGCAAAGGAAGCGTGAGAAGAAGGAGAAGGAGGACTAGATGCCACAGTAATGTGTTTTACCAAACACGAATATCTATGCCCGTGACCACACCTAACCCCCTTCCCCTATTCACAAACGAAAACTTGGTGAGCACCATGTGAAAGCACTTGTTTTAAGCTTTCATTTGATATACATGTAATGCTCATAACACTGGACTTGCCCACACTCTCTCTAATACCCTACCGAGCCTTCACTCTCTTTTATACCCCCATCAGACCATCACTCTCTCTCAAACACCACCAGACTGGACCACACTCTCTCTTATACCCCATCAGACCCTCACTCTCTCTTATACTCCACCAGACCATCACTCTCTCTCTGAAACACCACAAGACAGGACCACACTCTCTCTAATACCCCACCAGACCCTCACTCTCTCTTATACCCCACCAGACCCTCACTCTCTTATACTCCATCTGACACTCACTCGCTCTAAAACATCACCAGACTGACCCATACTCTCTCTAATACCCCACCAAGCCTTCACTCTCTCTTATACCCCACCAGACCCTCACTCTCTCTAAAACACCACCAGACTAGCACACACTCTCTCTAATAGCCCACCCCTTAACCAACCACACCCTTTGTCCCATCATGACACCCTTTTGAGGTGGTCCAAGGAACCAAAATCAAAATGCCTACACATTCCCTTTTCAGGGAGTGTTTGTCAAGTGATGAGTTTCCTTGACGTACGATTCAAACCTTTATCATTGCAAACACAGGTAGCTAACAAAATACTACCTATTGCGCTACACTGGGTTAATATGTCGTACCTAGTTTACATTTCAAAGCCTTTAGACTTTGACCTCTGGGGGTGCGGCTAACATAGAATACATCTAGGGTCATGGGTCATCATTGTACCAAGTATGATACCCGAGGGCGCTGTAATTCCTGAGCTAGAGCTGTTTGAAATTTTACATATTGCCCCCTGTATCCCATGACCTTTGACCTCTGGGGTCGATGTTACTGCAGAAAATATTGAAGGGTCATGGGCCATCGTTGTACCAAGTATGAACCCTGAGGGCGCGATAGTTCTTGAGCTAAAGCTGTTTTAAAAGTTTACATATATTGCTCCCTGTAGCCTATGACCTTTGACCTCTGGGGTCGTGGCTACCATAGGTTACATTTAGGGTTCATGTGTCATCATTATACTAAGTATGAACCCTGAGGGCGTTATAGTTCTTGAGCTAGAGCTGTTTGAAATTGTACACATATTGCCCCCTGTAGCCCATGACCTTTGACCTCTGGGGTCGGGGGTACCCTAGGAAATTTTTAGGGGTCATGGGCCATCATTATACCAAGTATGGGCCCCGAGGCTACTTTAGTTCTTGAGCTACAGGAGTGCAAAGAAGTGGTCTTAAGAAGAAGGCGAAGACGAAGGAGAAAACTAAACACAACAAATACAATATCTATGCCCCGTTGCACGGGCATAGATAACTAGATGCCACAGTAATGTGTTTTACGAAACACGAATATCTATGCCCGTGACCACACCTAACCCCCTTCCCCTATTCACAAATGAAAACTTGGTGAGCACCATGTGAAAGCACTTGTTTTAAGCTTTCATTTGATATACATGTAATGCTCATAACACTAGACTGGCCCACACTCTCTATAATACCCTACCAAGCCTTCACTCTCTTTTACACCCCCATCAGACCATTACTCTCTCTAAAACACCACCAGACTGGACCACACTCTCTCTTATACCCCATCAGACCCTCAATCTCTCTTATACTCCACCAGACCATCACTCTCTCTGAAACACCACAAGACTGTACCACACTCTCTCTAATACCCCACCAGACCCTCACTCTCTCTTATAATCCATCAGACACTCACTCGCTCTAAAACATCACCAGACTGACCCATACTCTCTCTAATACCTCACCAAGCCTTCACTCTCTCTTATACTCCACTATACACTCACTCTCTCTAAAACACCACCAGACTGACCCACACTCTCTCTAATACCCTACCAAGCCTTCACTCTCTCTTATACCCCATCAGACCATCAATCTCTCTAAAACACCACCAGACTAGCACACACTCTCTCTAATACCCTACCAAGCCTTCACTCTCTCTTATACCCCATCAGACCCTCGCTCTCTCTAAAACACCACCAGCCTGGACCACACTCTCTCTAATACCCCACCCCTTAACCAACCACACACCTTGTCCCACCATGACAACCTTTTGAGGTGGTCCAAGGAACCAAAATCAAAATGCCTACACATTCCCTTTTCAGGGAGTTTTTGTCAAGTGATGAGTTTTCTTGACGTACGATTCAGACCTTTATCATTGCAAACACAGGTAGCTAACAAAATACTACCTATTGCGCTACACTGTGGTAATATGTCGTACCTAGTTTGCTTTTTAAAGCCTTTAGACTTTGACCTCTGGGATGCGGCTAACATAGAATACATCTAGGATCATGGGTCATCATTGTACCAAGTATGAGCTAGAGCTGTTTGAAATTTTACACATATTGCCCCCTGTAGCCCATGACCTTTGACCTCTGGGGTCGATGTTACTGCAGAAAATATTTAAGGGTCATGGGCCATCGTTGTACGAAGTATGAACCCTGAGGGCGCTATAGTTCTTGAGCTAAAGCTGTTTTAAAAGTTTACACATATTGCTCCCTGTAGCCTATGACCTTTGATCTCTGGTGTCGTGGCTACCATAGGTTACATTTAGGGGTCATGGGTCATCATTATGCTAAGTATGAACCCTGAGGGCGCTATAGTTCTTGAGCTAGAGCTGTTTGAAATTTTACACATATTGCCCCATGTAGCCCATGACCTTTGACCTCTGGGGTCGGGGGTACCATAGGAAATTTTTAGGGGTCATGGGCCATCATTATACCAAGTATGGGCCCCGAGGCTACTTTAGTTCTTGAGCTAGAGGAGTGCAAAGAAGTGGTCTTAAGGAAAAGGAGGAGAAGAAGGCGAAGACGAAGGAGAAGACTAAACACAACAAATACAATATCTATGCCCCGTTGCACGGGCATAGATAACTAGATGCCACAGTAATGTGTTTGACCAAACACGAATATCTATGCCCGTGACCACACCTAACCCCCTTCCCTTATTCACAAACGAAAACTTGGTGAGCACCAGACTGGACCACACTCTCTCTAATACCCCACCCCTTAACCAACCCCATCTCTTGAGATTTTTTGATATTTATCAACACTAAGATGTATTCTTTCACTTGAAACTGATAAAATACAACTTGCTAGTATTTATTCGTATTTTTACTTGAGTTTATTTCACTCTTTTCAACTCTAAAAAGTCACATGGCTCAAGACAGCTTAGTAAATTGGCGGGAAATAATGAGTCAGAAATGCGCGAATGCGAAATATTGTGATTACGCGCGCGACTCTGCGCGTATGTCCAACGCAGTCAAAGCGCATTCGGTATGTTGTTAACGCCAGCAAATGTGGTGTAAACAAAACAAAAATTTGCAGTCAAAATGCCACTTAGATTTTTTAATTATTTTGAATTTTGGCGTACTGAAAGCAGACATTATAGATTCATTGGTGCAAAAAGATGCATATTTAGACCATGCACCTGATACAGCTTTTACAAGTGTGGAAGTCTTACCGTTTTAAAATTTAAGGACGTTTTGTGCATAATTTTGACATTTTTTTACTAAAACATCGATTTCTCAGAGTTCACTTTTGACAATATTGCGCGATTTTTGTGACAAGATAACTCGAAAAATATGCAAGCAAAGGGTAAACTAGGGAAGTCTAGGGAAGGTTTTTTCATTTTTTCAAAATGTTTGTTTTAAACAAAAATATACACCATATGTGCAATTTTAAGATTAATAGAGTGACAAAATGGTTTTTTCACATGTTTTTTTCAATATTTCGAAAAAGAGACGAATTTCAAAAAAATAAAAAAACCTTCCCTAAGTTCATGTCTCTTCTTCATGAAAAGCTAACTGATTTTTTTTTACTCCAAACGGATTTTTTTCTAAGTTGTCACAAAAAAATTGGGGGAAAAAGTGAATTTGTGTGATTTTTTCAAAAACTTGATATTTTTGAACAAATCTGACGTCACCATGGGATTCCTTGACTCATTTCCTTTCCAAAAATGTATAGTTTTATATACTTTGGACATACAATTCAGAAATAATGAAGCTCGAAAAGGTCCATGTTCTCTCCCATTACTCTGCCCTTAAGGGAGTTCTTGTCAAGTGATCAGTTTCCTTGACGTACGATTCAGTCCATTATCACTGCAAACACAGGAAGCTAACAAAATACTACCTATTGCGCTACACTGTGTTAATAGGTCGTACCTATTTTGCTTTTAAAGCCTTTAGAGTAGACTTTAACCTCTGGGGATGCGGCTAATATAGAATACATCAAGGGTCATGGGTCATCATTGTATCAAGTATGAACAATGAGGGCGCTGTAGTTGTTGAGGGGGAGCTGTTTAAAATTTTACACATATTGCTCACTGTAGCCCATGACCTTTGACCTCTGGGGTCGATGTTACTGCAGGAAATATCTAAGGGTCATGGGTCATCATTATACCAAGCATGAACCCTGAGGGCGCTATAGTTCTTGAGCTGGAGTGGTTTTAAAAATGTACACATATTGCCTCCTGTAGCCTGTGACCTTTGACCTCTGGGGTCGTGGCTACCATAAGCTACTTCTGGGGGTTATGAGCTATCATTATACTAAGCATGAACCCTGAGGGCGCTATAGTTCTTGGACTAGAGATGCTTCAAATTTTACACATATTGCCCCCTGTAGCCCAAGACCTTTGACCTCTGGGGTCGGGGCTACCATAGGAAATTTCTAGGGGTCATGGGCCATCATTGTACCAAGTATGGGCCCCAAGGCTACTTTGGTTCTTGAGCTAGAGGCCCGGGGGGGGGGGTCACTCCCATTGTGGCCTGTACACCATCCGCGATAATCAACTTTTGAAAAGCACCCTAAACAAGGATTTAACCCTTGGCTAAAACGACACCCTAGACAGTGATTTTATTCCTAACATCAAATTTCATACCCTAGATTTCATTTCCGCGTATTAGCAATTGCAATTTTGCTACCGATTTTTCCAATTTATCATGTTTTTGACACCCTAAACGCGATACGCGCGTATCGTGCCTACCCACGAAAAACGACCCTTTTTACGCGTTTTCATTATCGCGGATGGTGTACAGGCCACAATGGGAGTGACCCCCGGGGCTAGAGGGGTGCAAAGGAAGCGTGAGAAGAAGAAGGAGAAGGAGAAGCCGAAGACTAAACACAACAAATACAATATCTATGCCCCGTTACACGGGCATAGATAAGGAGAAGTCGAAGACTAAACACAACAAATACAATATCTATGCCCCGTTGCACGGGCATAGATAAACAAACAAGAATGATATACAGGCTGAAAAAGATAGGTAAAGTGCTAACAAATACATCAAGCTTGGCATATTCATCACACGTCTACTCAGTGGCGTAACTAATCAGTACTTAGCCAGCATTTTTCTTCTTTTAGAATTAGTCTGATACCAAAAACAGCATTATTGATGACCCCTTGACCTTACTGTGCGACTGTATGTGTGTATCAAACCCACAAAAGCAAGCTCATAGGCCTATGTTCTTTATTCCCTGAACAATAGAGTTGGTTCACACACTGCCCATGCTACATTTAGGTATGAACATTCATGGATTACATGGCCTAGCGTAAGCGTGACTGCTGTTTTAGATTATAATTAGGATATGTTGACAATATTAAAGTTTACTTTAAAACAGTTGAAGTGAATATGGTTCTTTGCCGAGACAAAGTCGGAGAAACTCATTAAAGGAAAGTTTAAGGAACAATCCAGCAACTAGTGCAGAAATTCCTATCTACTGGATCTGTTCATGATCTACCTCGAGCAGGACGTGGAAGAACAGGAAGATCGACTACAAACATCGATATCATACGAAGAGCGGTGGCGAAAAGCCCAAGACGATCAGTACGTCGACTTTCAATTGAGAACAACGTACCGCGTACAACTGTTCATCGAATCCGCAGAAAAGAAAAGCAGCTTTCATATAAAATCCAGATAAAACAGAAAATGAAGATTACGCATTGAAAACAAACAAACAAACAATCAAACAAACACAGCAAAATTAAACAAAACAGATTTTAAAAGGATAACACGTTATATCCTGTTATCACGTCTGAAATGACGAGACTTATTTTACGTTAAAGTGGGTTTTACGGTACGGTAAATATTTGTTAATTTAATGCCAAAGAGTCATGACCAGATAGGCATGTTTGGTATCATAACATTTCTAAAAGAATAATCTACATACTGTGGCAAATTCACAATGTTAAGTTACTTTTGGGACACCCGGTACTATTCATCTACCAAAACACCAATCAAGGAATTTTTGGTTAATTGTTGTCTGTTGGCTTGTAATAGTATTTTGCAAAGTCTAATAATGCAGGCTTTTTTAACTCATCAAACTTCTCCCAAGTTATAGTTTCAAGAAACTCTTCTACATCGAACGCCATACTGTACTGTCACTTTTAAGACTCAGTAAAATTAATGTCAACTTTTCTTTTTACAGTGTATTTCGCGGAAAGGCTGTTGCATTATTAGGGATGCCCACTGTCAATACAGTTGCCACCAGAAGGGTTTCCCATTTACTGTACGCGTGCACTCACTCATGTATTGTCTATGGGAAAACAGATCAATCCAGGAAATCCCAGGCCTGTTAAATGGCGTGCAGTACTTGTTGTGATCCAAAGGTAGGCCTATATCAGGGTGTTTCAAGAAATTCCTGATTCCACCAATAAACATTAACCAAACTCTTTCCTGATTGGTCAGTAAATAGCGAGGACCTTCCTTTATTAAGAAATCAACTTTTTTTTAAAGAAACACTTAATGAGATGAGAACTACAACAGGTTGAAGTGACACCATTTTGTATATCAGCTGTTGAAACGTAATTATCTCCGAATTTGGATTGATTCAGATAAGCAAACTTACATACTCATAAAATTTAACTATTTTTGAAGACAAAATGTACAGGATGTTAAGAAATTAAAGAATGTTTAAGCCTGCCGAAACCCATCTCAAATTATGCAAATCTGACCACCATATCCATTTTAGATATGCTACATCATGGCTTCCATGCACACACAGTATATTGCTCAATGTAGTAATTGTAACCTTTGAGTTGGAGCAACTTTCTCAAAATTGGTGGTGATTAATATTACCAAACTTGTCATGATGAAATATAATCATTTTGAAGATAAAATGTGCTGACCTTGAAAGATTGAACAATGTTTAAGACTGCCTTTATTCATTTGAAATAAAGCACTTATAATTTGTTCAACTCCTCTATGGAGATATTTTCCATGACAGCCATCTATGACCATACTTGAGGTTCCACCAAACAAACCATGGGTTTTAGGGTCTTATATTTTTTGTTGTATGTCAACAAAATCGTTTACATTTTCAGGATGAACTTATTTCATGTGGTTAAAAGCAAATATGATGTTCCAGATAACGCTAGTTAATAAATACATTAAGAAAATTCACCTAAAAATTGCACTTTCTATTAGTATTCCATTTTGGACTTAACTTTTTAACATGTTCTAGCAGCCCTATATAAAACCGTGACACTCCAAAGGCCATATCTCTGGAATGAAACGTCCGATTAAAATTATTTAAACGCTAAAATGTTTCTTTCATCAATTCCCAGTCAATAAGTTAGGTCTGAATCAATTTAAAAGTAATTAAATTTTTAGTGGACATGCCTAGTATTATCCTTATTCACATGTCCTGCGAAAATCAGTGAAGTCCATTGCACACTTGCATTTATATATGCTTGCGTACAACATCCTCACACGAAAGTGGTGCTGCTTTCTCTATATTTATCTCCTTGTGCCGTTCTCCAAAAACTTAAAATATCACATTATAGGCTATGTACACTCTAAATTTTAAGGATTTAAAATAAATCCTAAAGGATTGTGATAAGGGAGCAATCAAGTATTAAATTTAAAATTAAATCTTGCAGATTTAAAATTCAATCTTTAAAATCTAAAATTCAAATCTATAAAATTTATTTTAAATCTAAAATTGATTGGTCCCTAGCTACAATCCTTTAGGATTTATTTTTAAGTCCTTATAATTTAGAGTGTACACTGTTTAAAGTGCACCTCCCTTTAAAGTCTGCAAAGTCCAAACTCAAAGCATCATCTTTTTATGCTCCCAAAACCCATGATCTATTAATAAACCATTCGCTTCCTGTGGGTGATTCCCAATGATGTTATTTCACAATCTATTATCAGGGATTCCCCTGATGGTGCAATGCACTGAACACTGAGCGCTATGGAAAATCCCCTATGATATTAATAACTCTGATTGAGTTTGTTTACTGTACCCAAAGGGATTTACTCTAAAACATGCCATAACACACAAACTATTGCATGATTACTTCCAAGTTGTTTCCCCTTGTCTCATATCTCTCATGACATACTGCCAGCTTGTAAACAAAGTTGAAAAATTCAATTAAATTACTCAGGGCACATCACAGTATCTCCACTCAAGCATGACTTTAATGACATTTACTTATGATAAATATAAGTTTGTACCTTTGTCTTTCAACACGAATATGTATCAGCGATGTGTAATACTTAATTACATTATGAAATTAGCATATTTAAAATATCTCGAGAATAACAGTATGGAATCCTATGGTTTCGCTATTTTATAGAAAAATAAAACAAGGGATCACGTTGAATATCTCCAATTTTGATTAGACTTTATACCGTCCATTGTTCACTCTAATTCGCCATTTAAAAGAATATTTAATAATGTTAAACTTTAGGACTCCCTTCTAACATAAGTTTAAAAGTTTGACCATTGTTTAAGGGGTTAAGCAATAGTTGATTAAATTAAACCTTTATACCTCAAAACGGATCATAAGCTATAAACCACAACTAGTTAACCTTTAAACAGTAGCACGAATTAAAGGCTATAATTTATGGTTTTAAAATAGTGAAGTTAATTCTGTAATAGTAGGTATATCACCTCGAAAATAAGCGCAGCAGAAACACGTGATTTAATGTTTCTACATGAATGAGCTTTATTAAAGCATCAAAAATCAAAATTGAATTGAAATCGGTCAATGCATTGTGATGTAGTGTCAATTTTAAGATGCTCATAAATGGAATGCATATCTGCCACAAATTGATGTAATGACAAAATTAGCACATTTCGAGATTTCGAAGGTTTATTTGGACGCTTGCTTGAAAAAGCAACGTTAATTTAAGTATCACAGATTAATTGCCTATCTTTTCTAACTTCATCAAAGAAAACAAAATTAAAAAATCTATCATTGAATAATTATAATAAATTAACCAAATATACTATTTTAGCAATTGCGGCCAATCTGCAGACAAATCAAAGCTGAAAAATGACTAAGTTCAGCTAATTAATATGCACAATTGATGCCAATAGAAAACCGTACATGATATCAGGGTGCGGTTTTTTTCGCACACATATGTATACAAAGTTCTTTCAATTGATAACCAAAAATACACAAAAAGTAATTAATTATGCAAATTAGCTAATTACAGCTAATTATGTATTCATGATATTATTATGTAAATTTGGCATGAGTAATTGTGGTTTTTTTTCAATATTTAATGAAAGTCTTTTAATTCATCATAAATTTGTCAAGTATGAACCTGTTATGATGTTGAGTAAAGAATTACTTTAATATAATACAAAAAATACAAACTTTGACATTTTGACGACGGTGTCTGGGATAGAATTTTAATTTTTTCTGTAAATATGGTATGTGTCACCATTGCTCAAAGCCAAATCCGAAAAGTAAAAATAAAAATTCATTTGCAATGAGACTTTAAATTAACATTTTGTTATCTGTATTAACGTAGGAAGACAAACGGTAAAAGGGACAGCCACTCGACTATACCGCGTATACAAAAATGGGGTGGCCTTGGACACACACAATGGCTTAGAGCTATTGTGGTTTGGAATATTACTCAGTTTAAACTCACTTTAAAAATGTTTTGTTTTAACTCGTTTTCCTCAAGTGTGCCATTCATTGTCGACGGAAATAATTTACATGCCTAGAGAGATTAGTATTTCAGCTAAATGGTGGTAGGTCTTGATTTTTCAAAAGGCCTATATTTATTGATTTATGAGGGATCTTCAACAATCCATAAAAACAGGCAGTAGCTCTTAAACGAAGCAATATTTATTTAATCAAAACCCGATGGTAGTCACAGAAAGGTTTCGCACACCGTATATCAAAAATTCAAACAATTGTGATAAATAGCACATATGAGGAAATTGATTTTTCGACATGGATGTTTGCCAAAATTGAAGAATTTTGATGCGCGCGCTTTTCAATTTGCAGTTATGCTTGCATGCACAGTGTGGCAGAATTATTGTGCAGCCACTGTGACATGCCTAGTAATAGTTTAAACGGTTTAATCCATTATGGGTTAAATAATTGCAGTACACTAGGGCCAAGGAATTGTATGGGTGTTTGTGTGTTTGTTTTTTCTCTAGGCCTATACTTATATTTAGTATGGGAATCGGGAACATTTTAACAAATCAATGTTTTTATCTATACCGGTATACGAGGGGCAGTCAGTATGTTTTAAGAGTTGACTCGTGACGTCATTTGTGGATTGTTTTCATGGCATTTCTCAATGATTACATAAACACTGTACCTTTGTCTTTCATACAACACATGTAAAAATTATATCATACACATGATTACGTAACAGCATTAGCATAAAATCAATAGTCTAGGGACACTGCCAAATCACGCAAAAAGGCGGGCCTTTTAAATTACTGAAAAACACGTGTTTACAATGTCCGAGAACGGCAAAAGTACATGGTGAATATGGCTAGTTTTGGGCAGGAATAAACACTAGGTCCTCAGTTTGCATTTGGTAAAATATGAGACTTGCCAGTAAAGTTTGGTGGAAATGGGACGTCTGGAAACTTCAACAACTTTAGGCTTGAATGGAAGCGAAAATATTCTGCAAAAATGGCCCAAATGAAAAAGCAGTTATTACAAATGACATCAATTATCTCCAAAATTAAACATACTAAAATATAATGACTGGTCACGTGTGAGAGCTGGTACTCAGTGCAATGATAACTGGTGCAAATCAAACAACAATCTGCGCATGCGTAGGTGGGATGACCGATACAACATGGTGGAAATGCACGAAAATTGCAAAATTCCATGTAAATAGGGCCTAAAATATTACAAAATGCTATGAAAATTGTAATTTAAATATTCATATGAATTTTTATGGATGATCTAAACCTGAAATGAACAGGAAAGTTTTAAAAATTAATTTCTCATTCAAACGATGGTCTCTCTCTTTGTACCACTACTTTTTGTATAAATGTAACAATGGTAGAATAACAGTTATATTTTAATCACGGATTCAAATATTTTCTAGGGAGACTCCCGTTTAAATGTTTAGAGATTAGTCAACAGAACTGGCAAAAAAAATTAAATTTCCACGTTTGCTATTTTTGGCAATATCAAGATATTTAAAGAAAGAAAAGCCTTGTTTTTTGTCCAAAATAAGACATATTTGACCACGCATTGTAAATAAACTATAACCTTTCCAGCCCAACAAACATGGTTTAATGAACTGGCAGTTTGTGTTCTATTACTGTTCCAAACGGCAGTATTCTTCATTCTTTAATTCCCGAGATAATATAGAAAATACAACAATACCTCATTTCGGCCTCGTATTTCCCTTAACAAAAACGACTCAATTTCACCAGGTGACTCTAGACCATTGATTTTATGCTAATGCTGTTACGTAATCATGTGTGTGATATAATTTTTACATATGTTGTATGAAAGACAAAGGTACAGTGTTTATGTAATCATTGAGAAATGCCATGAAAACAATCCACAAATGACGTCACGAGTCAACTCTTAAAACATACTGACTGCCCCTCGTACAGTAAGCAAAAGAATTAAGGTAGCAGTTGTGTTCACCCCTGTATATCCTAAATAAAGATAAATGTGTCAAAATTAAAACAAGCAGCCGATACCTGTACACTTTAGCTCTAATTTAAGACCTTATTTGTTGAAATTGGTTGAGAATTAAAGAAACAGTAGTCCAAAACCTGATGAAGAAACGAAATAAAAAGTTGCACTTTTGTGTTCTATCAATGAAAGCACGACGCTAGTTTTTCGTGCTAAGGGTGGTGCAATAATTATGTGTACCCCGGGGTGAATTCTCAAAATGGTCTGCCAAAATCGCTTGCCCCCCCTTTGGCCGTGCCAAAAACCTTTGCCCCCCCCCCCTTTCGACGTGCCAAAAAATCCCCCCCCTTTGGCCCCACCCCTTACACATGCAAGATTTTGGGGAACCCGAATTTAAAACCTTAAATTGTCTTAACATATAATGCGAGCGCAGCGAGCAGGAAATTTTGCATATTTGAACGTGTTCGTAACGTTTTCCTACGCCTTTTTAGGGCGTAATATAGAAACGGTGCCCAAAATATCTGTGCAAAAAATTGCTTGCCCCCCCCTTTCGACCTGCCAAAATCGCTTGACCCCCCTTTCGACCTGCCAAAAATGCTTGCCCCCCCTTTGGCCTGCCAAAAATCTTTGCCCCCCTATAATTCACCCCGGGGTACACATAATTATTGCACCACCCCTAATCAATGAAAGCACAGCGCTAGTTATCTTGTTCGCGAACGCTGTGTACAAATCAATAGGGCATGCAATGTGGCAAACTGCAACTTTTAAATTTGCATCTTCCTTGGGTTTTTGGATCCTCGTGTCTTTATTTCTTGAACAATGTCAACGAATGAGGTCTTAAATTCGAGCTAAAAGATGCAGCTATTGGCTGTTGGTTCCAATTATGACAAATCTGCCTTTGTTTAGGATATACAGGGGTCGAACGTAACTGGTACCTTAATTTTTTGGCTTACTGTATATAGGTCCTCTCTACTTACTGACCAATCAGGAAAGAGTTTGGTTAATGTTTTCTGGTGGAATCAGGAATTTCTTGAAACAACCTGTTTTAGGTCTAAATTGGGCCAATGCAAGTACTGTACATACCATTTACTCAGGTCTGGGACTTCCTGCATTGAGCTGTGTTTGCATAGACAATACACAGGTGAGTGCACATACACAGTAAATGGGAAACCGTTCTAGCAGCAAATGTATTCAAAGTGAACATCCCTACTATTAGGTATTGACAAGCCCAAAGTTCATACTAATACTGCAGTGCTGGAAACACGATAATTTCTGTAAAACGAAATGTCATGAAACCGTTTCGCTTGATTTATTAGGTCTAAGGTGACACAGAAACAGGTCTCTAGTTTGATTCCACAACCATTCAAACCGATCTCAGCGCTACCTTACGAAGGCCAGATTTTTTTTATAATGAGGATGGCTATGTCATAAATGGACCGGTATAGCATAATTTAGTACATACTTTTAAAGTATGATGTTTTGCATAGACTCTTCAATCGAGTTTGGTGATATATAATGAAATATACGTGTTCGTAACTTTAAAAATATTTGTCACCTTGTGAATCAAATGTGAATTAAGAAATATATTGCATTATATCCTAACAATTTTGATTAACCTTTTGCGTGGTTCGCAAATAATTTGAAGAATTTTTGCATTGTTTTAGAAAATATTCCACCCAGTTATGTATCCCCACGTGGTCATTTTAATTCCAGGGCTTATACCACTAAATCAGACTTCTGCCTAAGTTTATCAGTCATGTAGTGCCATCTTTACATACAAAATGTGACAAATTGATACAATATTAGCAATTTTAGTGTTCAAAACCATGTTTGAATAGAATTTGTAAATGTGAATGCCACACAGGTTTAAATAAAACAGGAATTTTTGGGCAATATTTACGGCTATCTGCGCATGAATATACAAGGCCAAAATGTAGTTAGCAGTCGGAATTTTATATATCGCTAGTTTTCTCAACAAGTAGACGAGCAATGTTCATAATATTGAGCCATTCATGCTTTGTTATGAAAAATATTCTTCTCTAAGATGATACAGAATTTATAATTCGAAACTGTAAAGAAAAAAATCTTCTTTTGCATAAAAAAAAGTTATGGAACTTGCGTGGCAAAATCAATGACGACGATTTTAGTGGTGTGCGGTGCTTTCCAATATCATGAATATAGACAGCTTGTCATTCGCGCAATAATGTCCGCCGCTTTATATCGCTCAGCTACATCTACATCTACATCTACATCTGTACTCAGCATAGTCCTTCTGTCAGGATGTCGTGCCAAGGTGACAAAATGCTTGTGTGCGGTGCCGGAAGTTGCAGTGCATATGTACAAGGTGCGAGGTGCAGGTGCGAGCTAGGCGAAGTAGTGTATATTTATTCGATGTGAGAATCTGTGCATCACTGTCAGATAGTTGGTGTGGTTGAATCATTCCTCGTAGCCAGGTAAGTATTTGCAAATTAGTTATAAGATACGACGTGTCAGTGTTTACTACACACGCTACACCCCATTACATACATCCACCATGCATCGCATGTACACAGTACATAGACATGGACATGTCAATTGTCATAGATAGATACATGTACATGTATGTCATGTATCAGGTATGTGAGTTTCGGCTTTTAATATACTGCAGCTCCATACGTTTGATGTATGTATCAGCTAGAAATTTCAACAGCTTTTAGCTTTCAAAGTTAAAACACTGCTTGAAGTTGAACAGCTGTACACGTGACGATCCAACCGCGATTCAAATTAGGTCCTATCACATAAATTTCAAACTACAACACGAACGAACAACCCTTGTCTTGGATACAATAATTAAAGCCATATTATATTAACGTCTCTGTAAAAATAGATTAGTAGATCCTGCACACCATGTACGTAGGCCTACTGTGCATACGTGTTACTAGACAAATATTTCCATCGTAAAATGCCGGTTCCATCGTTTTATTCAAAATCTCGGATTTTGACAAAACTACAGCACCTAAAGTCTTGATTTTTGCAGAGTATCTTTATTGACTAAAGTACATTACAATCGTAAAATTACGTACATTACAATCGCAGAATTAAAAAAAAAAATTGAGGGCGTTCTCCTCAGCAAATGTTATGATAATATGGCTTTAAGTCTTAATCAGTGTTTTCGAAATAAGCACTTATCCTCTTGTCCTCTTGTCCAAAAATCACTGGGGACAACCATATTGAGATAGGTACTTATCCTCTGGACAACCACTTTATTTTACCTATTAAATATGACACATTTTGGGGACAACCAAAATGTTTTGAGGACAAGCAGAATTTATGCTTTAGTTGTCCTCGGGACAACCTCCATATTTTCCTTATTTCGGACACTAATTATAGTACTAAACTAATCATGAGTGCGATGGCATGGCCATGGTTGGATTCACTGCGGTACGCACTCATGGGCGAACACACTGCCGGTGTACATGAAGCTTCACATCACATTGGATGCTAGTTCCATCTAGATCACTTGCCCAATTCTCAGTCATTCTTTCGGACGGGTCGGCCTGACGTTACTTGTGATAGATCGCTTCTTCCATTGCTCGTGAAGTTTAGTCAAGAATTTGCTCACTGATAGCTTCACATTCTAGGCTAGAGACCATTGCATTCAAAATTTAGTAGGATTCGCTGAAGCATGACACCGTATAAATTAAAGCAATGGAAGTTCAGAATTAAACACATACAGCCGATAACCACAGGCGATTGCATCAAAATGTTCCTAAAATTACAATAAATAACCTTCGGTGCAAAAAATTGCACCGCTGTCTGACCAACAAAACATGGCACAGCACTCTAGTACCAGTAACTATCGTGTGCAAATTTGAAGCTGGAGTTCTCGAATATAAATGGTTGCTTTTGCCAAGATTTGGCTGTTCCATCTCGGCCCCTGTCTTACAAAAGGGGACACTTGAATTGCTGTTGCAATCAGTGGGTGAAATCACAAAACATGCCATTGCATTGTCCGAAAGTGCATGGGTGCAATAGATCTAAACAGCCCGACCGAGAGAATGTCTGTCAAAGGGGACACCCTTGTGAAATCCCTATTGGTTTGTGCAGGACCTCTTAGTTCAAGACAATTTCCCCCATAGTGCAACGGTATGTGTCCCCTTCGTGTCTGAGGGGGTGAGCCAAATGGAATTCAGCCAAATCTCAGCAAAAGCGATCTATCACAAGTGATGTCATGCCAACCGACAACCGTACATTTCATGATTTAAGTTATGAACTTATGATATTAAATCAACGCTGATCGACCAAAAAAAAAAAAATGGCAAAGGACTCTAGCATGGAATTCGTATAGTCTACATGTGCAAATTTGACGCTAGTAGAGTTAATCTCAAAGTAACTCGGTTCAGGTCACAAAGGATGCAAAAATGCATACCGTACGCTACTTGATCTCATTATTGACCCAGAACTGGCAGCGTGCAAAAGCACATACATATACTGTAGTATGTACTGTTAAATTTTGTTTACGGTTTACATACCGTTACTTTTCCAAAAGTATGTGGTTTTGCATACATGCATGTATGCAAAAGTAGGGACCTACATACTTTTGCAAAATAATTTTCCCTATGTAGTCAGTCTCCTGTAGCCATAAATGCAATTTGTACATACATGTACATGTACCGGGTATACATGCAAAAATACATACTTTCATAGCAGTGACAAAACAGAAAATAAAATGAAATGAAATTAATTTTACGCAAAATGGAAATATAATTACCAGACTCAAGAGTCAAGAATATTTTCGTCAACAGCAATTTTGGGGTGGCCTGGGCTCACATATAGATGTGAGATAAATTTATGTGTCAAATGCGCATATTTATAGCAATAATTGGCGGTTTAAATGTAAATGACTGATTTCCAATATTCTAATTCTGTAAGCATATGGCCGAATATGATTATTTTGGTTGATTTTGTGCAATTTATGGACTATAAATTTGATGTTAACTAAGTCCTGTCACATTTTATGTGAAAATTAATCGAGAAAAAAACAATTTTTGTAAATAACAATATAAACCTGTAAATAAACAAACTGAAATAGAAGCGGCATACCTGATCCACTGAAAAGGCATGCTGTGCGGCTGACTACATTGTTAGCACAATAGCTTGGCGTGTACCTTCTATACAATGTTACGTAAATAATTCAATAGATGTTCCATCTGTCTCACTTCCCTGGTTCCTGGGACACATATCGCGCACCATCATACATTGAAACATTCTTAATTTACAAACTACATATTATATCAAAATTATACATTTTCTTGAAGAAAGAAGTTTACTCTTTCCAAAAAAGGGGCAAGTCTTAAGCAGTCCAAGCATTATATCCTGTATTTTCCACTTATTTTGACTGAAAATTTTGTAATATGTCATTCCGTGTACATCATAACAGTTCATCAACTAGTGGCAACCTTTTCAAAGTATATATTTAGGTGGGCCATTGCACTGATAAGGTTGGTTTTTTTATATGTGCTGTGGTTTAGATGTTACATGTTTTTGAGGTGGTGCTTCTTGTTGACATCATTTTCATGCATACAAGGATTTGCACAGACTAGCCCCTACTGACATGCCATATTTGGACAGACTGGACATTTTCCTTTCAGAAAATATACACATTTACTATGATAGGGTCTATATTTAGTAAATTAGGAGTGTTTCAATGCAATATGATGCGCGATCATTGAAATTTACTGCACAAAGGAACACCACTTCATTACACACGACCATTTCCATTTTCATATAAAAATGCAATACAAAGTTATGAGAGGGAGATCAGTACTGCATGCAAAACCACATGGTTTTGCAAAAAAATTACATACTTTTTTGACTGTATGTGGTTTTTCATATATGCAAATGCAAATACATTTGTAAATAAGGACATAAATATTCATAATGATATGCAAATAACATGGCACAAAACTATACTGCACGTCAGGCGACCATTACAATACCAAGTTTGATATAAAATTGGACGGATTGAGCGTGATACCTGAATTTATCGGGCGTGCGAGACGAAGTCGAGCGTGATATTTGAAAACTCTAGCGAGATCGATAAATTCAGGTATCATGCGAAAGTATCCGTCCAATTTTATCATTATTATGTCTTCAGAATCTTTTTTGGTCAAAAACATGATTTTTAGTTAAAAAAAACATGATTATTAGTAGAAAACGTGATTTTTGGTTTTAAAAAAAATGTGAGTTTGCTTAAAAATTTGATTTCTGCTCAAAAATGTGATTTTGGTCAAAAAAGTTATTTTTGGTCAAAAATGTGATATTTGGTCAAAAATGTGATTTTTGGTCAAATATGTGATTTTTGGTCAAAAATGTGATTTTTGGTCAAAAATGGTCATGGCATGTCACAATTTACAAAAAAAAACTATAAAAATCACACCAAAAGAGACATAACATGGTGACTTTTGCACATGAAGTATATGAACTATGCACTCTATGAAGAGGCTACAGATATGAAAAAACCTTGTAGCTCCAGGAGACCGATACACAAATTTATCTGACAGCTAGGTTATGTACAAAGGTATAGGATGCAAGATTCTGAAGACATAATAATGAAGGTGATCGGTGATTGCGTTTAATCTGCAGAGTGGAATAATGAAAATGTAGGTAAAATTTGCAAATAAGCTCATTTATATTCATAAATATGCGATAGCGCGCGGACAGAGGGACGGACGGACACGCCATAATTAGTATTGTTATGAGAAGTTCTTCTTCAACCTATATTTTTTCTTTTCCAGATTTTGCATGTTGAAAGTAGTCGGAGCTGAATATGTGAAACGAGATTTAATACAACAAGAGTGCTGTAACAGTTGCAAAAATACTTTCCTGTTCTCTCTGCTGAACCCTACAAGAGCTGCAATCAGATAATGTTGTACATTTTACAGGTGCTTGAGTCAGGTAAGGTGTATCATGTAGCTCTATGAGCAGGGCTGCAAGTGGCCATATATTTCCTATATTTTTAAGATTTCTCTATTTCCTTAGAAAGTTTTTAACAGCCCTATAATCCCTATATTTTCATATAATTAGAATATTTTTAGCTGAAGGTCTAAAACGTAAATACCTCCCTGGACCCCCCCCTGTCAGGCTTATTTGTATACATTTCTATAATTACAGGTTGCATTTTTGCCCTGCAATTTCAGTTAATTCTCTAACTTCTTGGGGCTTTAGCCATGAACCTACTGTACACTAGCTCTTTTCACAGTTCATATTGAGTTTTTGCATATAAAATAGAGATAATCAGTGTGATGTTGTATGCCGCTATCTTGTGGGTGCATGCTGCGATGGTCGTTCGATCTATATGTGAACAGCTAAACGCACCATCGATGCGTGGCAAGCTGCGACCTGCACGTAGTGTCTAACGCATGAACACACAGATTTGTATCCACAAGATGGCGAAATTGGCTGACAGCCCCTATTAATCCCAAGATCGTTAAAACTATTTCTTGCAACAATACAAATAATTTGAGACTAGTTTCATCAAAATCAGAGCAAGTTCCATTTTAGCCCCATCGGGGAAAAATTGGACCTATGACGTCCCAATTTTGCCCATAACTCCATAACCGTACATCATAGATTGGTCAAAGTATACCTTATCTGAAGTAGTATTACCAGAGAGTCACGATGGTGTGAGTTTTGAACAGGTCTGCGTAATTTTGAACTTTACCCTTTACCCTGTTCTTCCCCGGAAGTAAATAACTGCCCAATATACTAGTACCCTTTACTAAATGTTTGTTTAGTTATTTTTAACTTTTTAGGGCGAACTGACCCTACCATATGGGCCATCCTGCCCCGCTCCCTAAATTTGTTTGTCTGCTTTACTCTGTTAGTATTGTAAGGCTTGCAGTCCTGAGATTGGGTTTGTATGTAGCCAAGACACATGGCTCTCATATGGGTCAGTCAGGTCCCTTCTAACCTTAAAATTGACATATAGATACTAGGCGGAAAAAGGGCAAAGACTCCTCGGTCTCCCCTATTGCACTGTTTGAAGTTGCTTTGTCTATATATAAATCTTATTCCACTTAGCAATTCTGGAAACAATATTATCCAGATACACAACACAAATATTCTTACGCATGTCATTTTAAGTGTCCATGTGCCATTTTCAAATGAATGTAATACAAAAGCAACCTGGTCCCAAATGCTTTTGAACTATGTTTATTCAAACAAAAGAAAGGAATTCCACTATTGCTGGAGTGTGGCTAACAGTACGAGTAGATCAGGACATTAAATTAAGTTCCATTAATTATAGAATTTACTGTTCCAAAATGCTAATAACACATTCATGAGTATCCACAGTCAATTGTACAAATGTATGTATTTCTTATTATCTTCTCTTTCTCTGACTCTTTTTATCCATAGAATCATTTGATGCCCTCATTGATGCTACAAGGGAACAAGTGACAACAGCGACACAGTCATTCATGTTTAGCAGCAGGGGAAACTTTCTCAATTGTCAACATCCACAGATGTGTATAAAAATGAATGATACAAGCTGCATAAATATGATGAACATATATATACACTTTATCTATTTAAAAATGCAAGGCTTTTAAGACCAGCACATTTACATGGATTTGTTTCGAAGGAAATGTCAGTGACTGGTCATTTCATATTACCAGTGTTAGCAGAACTCATTGTAAAGCTGACAGCATGGCTAAAAATTCAAGTCAAATCCCTACCTTATTAGAATGAGAAGCATGTTATTAAAACATATGGAAACTATATTTAGCAAATAATGTAAACTATAATTATATTGTGAATGATTAGCCAAGTCAAGTCCAGTCAAGTCCAGTAATACTTTATTGTACTATTCAGCAAATTACTTCAGCTGTGTCCTTCTGCTCTTTCTGATTATCACGTAAAAAGAACTACAATCTTAGAAAAAATTGTTTGAACACTTTTAAGGCCTTATTGGAAATGGTCCCCCTTCTACCCCCTTACAATATTAGCATGCCCAATATGCGCATCTTCACCATATCTTCTCCCAACATTGTTTGGTGGGGAAAGGGGAGGGAGTATGCTTAAGATAAACATTGAGACAACACTACTATAATCCTTAGTTTCCAGTGGATATAGTGTGCACACTATACTAAGAAGAACCCTCAACACTATACTAAGAAGCGCCCTCAATCGACGCCTTCAAGCAGCAGCTTCAAGCACTACCAACCCATACCAGAGCAGCACGTTAGATACCAATCCATTTCAGCACAGCACATGCACAGCACTTAGACTGATATCCAGCCTTATCCTTTTGCCATTCCCCCCCTTTTTTTTATTTCTTTTGCGCGCGAGTACCCCATACATTAAGTTGACGAAATGTGGCATATAAATAAAGCCGCCCTGTCGACGTACTTAAGAAGAAGAAGAAGAAGAACATGGGAATTACAGTGGGTGTTCGAACACATTTTTTTCCGGGATTGTAGGTCACACATTGTTACCCAGTTTGACTAGCGAATGAGGTGCCAATGTGATTCTAGAGTTCAGTCTTTTGATCAAGTATTCTACATGTGTATGCCAATTGAGTTTGTCATCAATCATAGTGCCAAGATATTTATATGAGGACACATGCTCCACTTTACTTAGCCCTACTATAGGGCCTTTTAAACACACTATATCCGAGAACTGCTAAAACCCACTATAACCGCTCCACCCGATTTCTGGGGAATAGCAGTCACAGGGTTTAGCAGTTCTCTGGATATAGCCAGGTTTTATGATATAGCATGGTTTTGGATCACCACAGTCAAAAGGCCATATACTAGTAGGGCTAACCTTACTACCCTTCACCACTATACGGCTTGGAGTTGTACTTGACGTCCTGAAATCAATTATCATTTCCTTAGTTTTGGAAACGTCTCAAGCTATGCAATGTTATTTTGTGTATCAAAATAACCAAATTGTTGAGACCACATGTCACATCCAATTCATTCCAAGGCATAGGTTTTTAAACATTTAGACACATCTGCTTCTGCTTTAGAACATTATTACAGTAGCCCTGAGTAATTCAATTTGAAAATTTTTCTTTGTTTACAATTTAAAGCTACTGCATGAAAGTTGGTAATTCCCTTTACCGTGTAATCACAGTAAACAAAGTCAGGACTATTTATGTACTCACAATTCCCTAGTGTAAAGTAGATATAACATCATTTTGGAAATTCCCCAGGAAGTGAAAGGTTAATGTTTAAAATTAGGCTTGGGAATTTCCAGATTACATCGTATTTTGTGAAAGAGTGAATATGTAATGTGCTAATAGAACTGGACATTTATTTATGTTTATGTATCAGAACATTATAAATCATATTTTACTTTTATTTATTCAAATACTGTTAACTTTTCAAACATTTTTTTTCTTGTGCATTCTGAAGTGAATTTGGGTGAAAGGTGTGTTTGGCCTTGACGACTCGGTAACAATATTTGACTCACGTTGCTGTTGAATCGCACCTGCTGTCCCAAATCTACAGAGTGTATAAACATTATTCATATATACAGATAATACAACTTCTAAGTTCCCCCTGATAAATGTTTGAATAAATTAATGTAGTTTTAGCCTATTTAAAAACAGAAAAAGCATAATATAATAAAAAACATGTTGTGCATCTTCAGTGTTTTTTAAAGGAAATCCATTCAAGCTATTTTAAGTTACTATGAGTAGTTGAACAAAGTTTGACCATATTTTAAGAGAGCTGGTCTCCACTATATTGAGAGCAGGTCTCTTATTTAATCCCTTGAAAAAGAAAAAAAATTGTCTTTTAAAAACATCGGATTTTAAACTTTTTTTTATATGTTTAGTGTTACTGTTACTCCCCCATGGATGTTGTCATATTTCCCCTGTTTTTAATTTCATCCATTGCTAGTGGGTAAGTGTGACACTGTTGTATCCTTTTGGATACATCCTTTGATTCCCCAGCTGGTCAGTTGGAACAGATTTTCCCAGTTTTTATATCATGTTTTAAAAGTTACAATAAAGCTCTTTTTAAGGGCTCTGGACTGGTATGAGCGTGTGCACAGTATTTTTTGTGTGGCATGAGAGCACAGCAAACAAATCGAATTGCATTCTGAATACGAAGAATGTGCTTCTGATATCATGCCATTGCAACTTTTCATTTCAAATTTTGTTCAATTGCTCTGAAACATGGGAAGCATCATTGCATATTTAACACTGAAGATGCCCAACATGCCATACAATTACATAATTGGTTGAAAAACATTTATGCGGGGAAACTTTTAAAAGTTGTGTTACCTGTATGTACAAGGGCGCTTCGTAAACACACAACAAACGGACGTCACTTCATTACCAAATACAAGGTGAAACAAAGTATTACCTGCAATTTTTTGTCACATTGTGTCAACAGTGATTTGGGAAATAAAGGTTATCAAAGCATAATGTTATTTGTGAATTGTTTACTGTGTGATTCAATGACAATGAGTAACACTACAGCAGAGCATACCAGTTCCTGGTTATGGTTATTTGAACACTGTTCTACTTGTCAAGTGGAAAAAATGCACATAATTTGAGAAGTCCAACTACATGATTAGCTCACAGACTTATTTGGTGTTTGTTTAGGCTAAGAAACAGCAAATTCATTTTTTGCCGTAAAAATATTTTTTGCCGTAAAATCATGAAATTCTGACAAATTTGGAAGAAGAGTTACTTGATTCAATACTCGCATTGTTTAGGCAAAAAACAATGAATATTGTACTTCAATTGTGTAAATCAACCACAATTTTATGTTGTGTACTTTTGAGCAGTCGAAAATTTAAAAAAAAAAGAAATCTTAAAAAAAACCTCCTCATTTCGCATTCGTTTTTGAAACTGTCGTGGACTTTGAGACATAACAAGCCTTATTAGCCTACATGACATATATAACATGCTAAATCTATGTGTACAATATTCAAAATATCAATCCAGAATGTTATTATAGGCCATTACATATTTTGCAAATGATTTTTAATTGCTGCTTTGTAGAAAGACACTTTCAATTAAAAGTATCTCTTTTAAGATTTTTCAGGACAAGCATATTAAAGCGTATGCCTACCCTTTCAAGCAATGAACAATCCTGCGTCAATGCAAAACCACATTCGTGCAAATAGTGTCATTTTGCATGATTATGCAAAATTACATACTTTTCCAAAAGTATGTGCTTTTGCTTATGCAACTTAGTAACTATATTTTAAATAAACGTATAAGACCTAATATCTTGTTTTTGCCAAAACCACATGCTTTTGCAAAATATGTCATTTTGCATGATTATACAAAATTACATACTTTTCCAAAAGTGTGTGTTTTTGCTTATGTAACTTAGTATAGGCCTACGCTATATTAATAAACGTATACTAGTATATAAGGCCTAATGTCTTATAGTACATTATACTTTCGGTGGTGGTTTATACACCCCCCTGTTTTTGCCAAAACCACATACTTTTGCAAAGTATGTCATTTTGCATGGTTATGCAAAATTACATACTTTTCCAAAGGTGTGGTTTTGCTCAAGCAACTTAGTATATACTAGCATGGTTATACAAAATTACATATACTTTTCCAAAAGTATGTGCTTTTGCTTATTCAACTTAGTATATACTATATTAATAAACGTATATAAGACCTAATGTCTTATAGTACATTATTTCTGGTGGTGGTTTATGCACTCCCTCCCCGTTTTTGCCAAAACCACATACTTTTGCAAGATATGTCATTTTGCCTATGTCATATGAATGACCTAATGTCTTATAGTACATTACCATTATATGTCATATGAATGACCTAATGTCTTATATAGTACATTAATAAACGTATAAGACATAATGTCTTATAGTACATTCTATTTCTGGTGGTGGTTTATTCACCCACCCCCTTTGCTAAAACTACATACTTTTGCCAAATTTGTAATTTTGCATGGTTATGCAAAATTACATACTTTTCCAAAAGTGTGTGCTTTTATTATGCAACTTAGTATAGGTCTATACTATATTAATAAACATATAAGACCTAATGTCTTATAGTACATTATAATTCTGATGGTGGTGATTTATGCACCCCATCCGTTTTTGCAAAACCACATACTTTTGCAAAATATATTATTTTGCATGGTTATACAAAATTACATATGCTTTTCCAAACGTGTGTGCTTTTGTTGATTCAACATACTCAAGCCTATACTATATTAATAAACGTATATGTAAGACCTAATGTCTTATAGTATATTATATTTCTGGTGGTGGTTTATGCACCCCCTCCCCGTTTTTTCCCGAAACCACATACTTTTGCATAATCATTTTGCATGGTTATACAAAATTAAATACTTTTCCAAAAATGTGTGCTTTTGCTTTAATATGCAACTCATTAGTCTATACTATAATAATAAAGGTATATAAGACATAATGTCTTATAATACAGTACATTTCTGGTGGTGGTTTATGCCCCCCCCCCCCCGTTTATTGCCAAAACCATATTTTTTTTTTTTTTTTTGGCAAAGTATGTCATTTTGCATGGTTATACAAAATTACATACTTTTCCAAAAGTGTATGCTTTTGCTTATGCAACTTAGTATATACTATAAAGACCTAATGTCTTACAGTACATTTTGGTGTGGTTTATGCACCCCCCCGTTTTTGTTTGGCCAAAACCACATACATTAATATATCATTTTGCATGGTTATGCAAAATTACATTTTCCAAAAGTATGTTGCTTATGCAACTTATTATACGTTTGTTAATATAGAATACACTAAGACATTATTAGAATTAAAAATTATATTTCCGGTGGTGGTTATGCACCATACCACTTTTACCCCTAAGTTTACTAATTATGCCAACTTTCATACCGTACGTTTGCAATGTCATTTTGCATGATTGGGCCAATGCAAAGTGACATATTTTTCCAAAAGTATGTGCTTTGCATATGCAACTTGGTAGGCCTATATATATATAAGCATATATAATAATAAACGTATAAAAGAAATGTCTTAGGCCTATTGTACATCATTACGGTGATTTATGCCCCACCCACGTTTTGCCCGTAGTTTTTTACCCGTATTTCTTTCACACAGTGTACTAAATATAATTAGTAAAATTGGAAGTAAATGAGCTAAGGATGATAGCCAAATCTCAGTTTGGATGAGGTATATAAAGCGAGAGATGAGACTGTTAAAATACCAAATACCTCCAGCTACCCCCGGCAGCTACCTCAAAAAGCTCCGTGGAATGAATGGTACGGCACATTATTAAGTGGTGTGCTCCCGCTTTGGTAGTATGCGTCCTGATTCCATATAGCCAGCCCGTATGCCCCATCACGTGTTTCTAGACAAAACATCTATTTTTGTATAGCCCTCTACTATACCGTAAAGTATGATGTTTTGCTTATGCAAAACTCCATGTTTTGCGTAAGTATGTGTTTTTGCATATGCAAAAGTACATACTTTCATAAAGTATGTAGTTTTGCATATGCAAAACATCATATTTTGCATAAATATGTGCTTTTGCACGCAGCACCTGGAACGATATAACAATTGAACGTGTGTTACTTATCTTCAAGTTTCGAGTTTCATATTCGAGTTTCGAGTTTCATATTCGAGTTTCGAGTTTCATTTTCGAGTATTGAGTTTCATTTCGAGTTTCATTTTCGAGTTTCGAGTTTAATTTTCGAGTTTAATTTTCGAGTTTCGAGTTACATTTTCGAGTTTCATTTTCGAGTTTCGAGGTTTCATATGATTTCACTTGAAAAACCTGTTCTTACTATAAGGGCACGGTCTTACTACATAGGCCCTAATGTGGAAAAATAGTGTGTAAAAATAAAATAAACAATATGAAACAACTAGTTATACTTGTTCCTATCATCTCAGCTTGTGTTTTAAAGTGTGGCATGAAATGCAAAAACCAAAAATGGTCAATTTTCCCATTTTCGAGTTTCAAGACTCGAAATTTGGTCAATATTCCCATTTTCGAGTTTCAAGATTCGAAATGTGGAAAATATTCCCCTTTTCGAGTTACGTCTATAAGTGAAAGAGAATGAACCAAAATGATGAGAAAGTGGTTTCTGTGAGTTATTTAACCTAAAACAAATGTTTAGAATGACATTACATAGGCCCGAAATATTTTCTAATTTAAGGAATATTTACAAGACTCGAAAATTGGTATATTTTCCCATTTTCAAGTTTCTAGACTCGAAATTTATGTGACCCCTCGGCACAACTGAGCCCTGAAGTCGCCAATCATCATTTTTGAGATATTCAACCAAAATATTCTGCTTGAAATTAACTTAACTTAACTAAAATGATGTATATCATGTCTATAGTACTTGACATTTAAGTAGTGACAAATTAATAAAACAGTCAATAAATCCTTTGTTTCCTATTGTTTATTGTTAAGTTCGATGGAGCATATCTCAATTGTGGCACTGGCGACATCCGGGCTCAGTTGTGCCGAGGGGTCACATTTGGAAAACATGAAAACTCGAAACTCGAAAATATAACGCGAAACTCGAAAATGAAACTCGAAAGTCGAATATGAAACTCAAAACTCGGAAATGAAACTCGAAACTCAAAAATGAAACTCAAAACTCGGAAATGAAACTCGAAACTCGAAAATGAAACTCGAAACTCGAAAGAGTGTTACTTTTTATCGAGTTTCGAGTTCGAGTTTCGAGTTCGAGTTTCGAGTTCGAGTTTCGAGTTCGAGTTTCGAGTTCGAGTTTCAAGTTTCGAGTTATAATTTTCGAGTTTTAAACAAAAATACAAATACACGTACAAAATACGGGGGTGTAATCAACTTTAGATGGACGGGTGTGTGCCTACCGGCGTCGAGAAGTAGGGACCTATTGGTATTAAATGATGTAAAATTAGCATTGTTAGTCTTTTCGGTCTTTTCCAAAAGTGCTTGAGGAAAGAAGGAGCCTCCGGACTCAAAGCTCATCAATGCTAACCACACTTTTGTATCTGAATATCGCTCAACGAGGCTTTGAAATTTGATATTAAAAATGCTTGAAAATATCGATAATAAAGGAAATGTGTATGGTATTTGGTATTATTACCTTCTGGATACGCTGCGAATATCTAACAAAACTTGGAAATAAGTCGGGTCTGATGGGGTATGAAAAGTCGGGTATGAGAAGTAGGGTCACAAATTGTACTGACCCCTCACAACAGGTCTTTTATTTTCTGTTTGTTGAATTGTGTCTGTTAATTACTGCTCGGTATTCCGGAGAGATCACTAAGCATCTTTTGGAATCAGTTTTATGGGTATAACAATTGTTAGGCTTTCTGAATAAGTATCCAACCTATTAAATTAAATCTGATATTTTCGCAATATATCTGACACATCCCTTTTTTTCTTTTTCCTCAGCTGTCAGTGTAGTTTTCTCCTTGATTTCGTTGATATGGGTAACCAGATCAGTGTATATAGAAATGTACATGGAAATGGACGAGAACGATCTCTCAATGAAAGACGTAGATGGTAAATACAAATGGCTAGCTCACGTCAGCATGTTGGTGTGGCTTCTACTGACAATTCCTCCGACTGTGATATCAATGGCACTCTTTGCATCTTATTACAGTTGGATAATATTCCCCGTTGTCGCTGGTTATTGGCTGGTGAATAGTATACAATTAGCGATATACTTTGATGGAGAATGTTCTTCATGTACCTTTACGTTCATTAATATTTTACTATTAAGCTTCCCTGGCATGTTCATAACATTGCTTTATCAGTTCATCACCCATTACAGGCGTAGACGGTTTTTGGCATGGGCGTGTGTTGCTGTGATTACACAATTCGTAGCCAACACATCAATGTTCACTCCCTGGTTAGCTTCTGGTGGCTATGATACCTGGTATGGTATACCAGTAGCCGTGGCAGTTTGGGGTGGATACATCGTAGGCATCGTGTTCATGGTAATATTTTACTTGACTGTGAATAAACCCTTATGAAAATGGCAAGCATTTTTGCAAGCTTGGTTGCGCATGCTTGCATTATACAAGGTTGCGCAAACAATTCTGCAAGCTTGCGGAAACTTACTTTTTGAACAATACGGGCATGCGCAAGCATGGAAATAGGTCCGTTGCATGCTTGCTTGTTGCATGCTTGCGTTTAGCATGCTTGCACCCTGCATGACTCTATCACCGCATGCTTGCCTCTGCATGCTAGCAGTTGCTTGCGCAGGCATACAAAAGCTTGCGCAAGCTTTTATTTGGAACAATATGGGCATGCGCAAGCTTTCACTGCAAGCACCCACAGTGTCTTGGTTGATGCCTGCGCAAACAAGCCCATCTTTCACAAGCATTCGCAAGCTTGCAATATGTATGCATGTGCAAGCTTGCAATGCACATGTCAAATGTGTGCACGGTGTGATATAGACATCAGATCCAATTTAATTAGAAATATACATATTTTACCTGTAACAGTAAACCTACTAATTCCTATTTTTACATAACATTGATTTTTCTTCAATCTGCAGCATAGTTTATTCATAGATACATCAGTTTTTGCCATCTTTTCGATTCATATTGTACTAGTACACATATTTTAGAGCGATTTAACCGATGTTTACATCCATGAACAAGGGGATGCATTGTGATGTAATTCTGATTACATTTCAAATGTTTTGTCTATTGAGATGGCAGCAAGCTGAGCGCCTATGAACAAATTTCATGACACAGTACTAAAACTTGGCTCTTCCTAAGAAATAATATAGATAATACAAAATAATTTTTCTAGACTTGTTTACAATGTTCAGTAACATGTTATGGTTGGATATATTTTCAAACAAAAATGATACACTTCAAATCTGGTTGTCTTGCTTGGCAATTAAATTCTTCTTTCAAGTAACTACAATACAATTCAATGACTTTCTACATGACATGTATCTATGGAACGCCAGAGTGGACAAAACCTAAAAATAACCATAGAGAAAAAAAAAACACATTGAGAAAAAAAAACTCCATCGAGAAAATGAAAACACACTGAGAAAAAAAAAACTCGCACATGAATGAAAATCAGTAACCCAAGTAAGCTTCATCTAAAAAGAAAAAAGAAATGCTTGCATTTTTTACATTATTTCTTTCCACATACACCCTACACTAGTAAAAATAATAGTCCCTGGTTCACATGGTTTTACAGGGAGCCTGGGCTATTTTCAATGGCCCACTTATTTCCCAGTTTACTTTACACTGTGTTATGCTTCATCGAATCTTTCGAATGCAATGATCTCTATCCTCGAATGTGAAGCTCATCAGTGAGCAAATTCGCTAGACTTCTCGAGCAACCCGGGAGTGATCCATGATTCTTGTTTTGCAGTACCGTAACTCTTTTGTTCCGTTAATTTCTTGCATCAACGACAACGTGATTATCACATTGTTCATATTAATTCATCATAACCTGTGCATTTATTACTTGAGAAGTCTAGCCACAAAAATTCACAATGCACATGCGTCATGTGATGCTATAGAGTCAATCGCTAACTCAAATCTAGACTTAGAAATCAATGAAGCTTGACACCCATGTAAAGAAATGGAAGTTCAGGAGTAAACAGTAAAAAAATGTTGTAAAAATTACACTATTACTTTTGCTCATGTGCTCTAAGACAGTATTAAACGCTACATTTGACTCATCAAAATAATCATCCATTAATGTCCAAATAATATAACCAAAAAGCATTGCAAAAATAACAATGCTGTAGGTATTTAAGGTAAACTTTCCGTTGCAAAGTTACATCTTGTCAAAGATTGGCTTTCATCAAAAATATTCAGCCAACATTTAATGCAGCAATTATAAAACAAAACAGCATGTAGTCTCATGATAGTGCAGCTTTTCTATGTGGAACTGCTAAGGTGATCGGTTATTGCATTTAAGCTGCAGAGTGGATTTATGAAAATGTAGGCAAAATATGCAAATCAGCTCATAGGCCAATAGTATTAGCTATAACCCTTACATTTCTCATAACAAGCTGATTTTTTCAGGATAGGTCCAGGAATATGTGTAGAATAAAATTCCAAAAGTCCTTGAAAATCCCCCTTGTGCTTCCTTCAAAATCCAAGATGGCGTCCAAAATGGCCGCCATTTTCAGTTTTTATCATAACTTTGCCCCCAGTCATGTTAAAATCACAAACAAAGCATCTAAATATATGTTTTGAGGTACAAGGGATGTTTTAAAATCATTTTCAAGAGGTTTCAATGATCCTAAGTAGCCAAATTCCAATATGACGGCCAAAATGGCCGCCATTTTAGTAAGTGAAATTAGTTTTCAACCAGACATGTTAAATACATATACAAACTATCTCACATAGGTTTTGAGGTACAATGCTGGTTCGGTCTCCTCCTCATTGTCCCCAACTAGTACAGGTGCTGTGTTGCTGCAAGACTAGATAGATAGATAGATAACAATCT
This sequence comes from Amphiura filiformis, assembly GCF_039555335.1. Lineage (NCBI taxonomy): Eukaryota > Metazoa > Echinodermata > Ophiuroidea > Amphilepidida > Amphiuridae > Amphiura > Amphiura filiformis. The sequence continues at coordinate 389,219 of NW_027305531.1, forward strand.
TTATTCATGGTAATTCATTCAGTTTACAAAAACTGGTCTCCCATGAGACCCTGAATAATTATTAATACATAGTAATTGAATAATAATAAGATTTTAACATGTTTTACATATCAAGAGTTAAATTACATGATACAAAAGAAAAACAAAATTAAAATCAAGGTAATATTTACAAAGCTAGATGATAAAATGTAAAACATGTATCATAACATACATGTAGTGCAATTTAGTACTGCACTACTACTACAGAGGTGGAAAGGTGTGAATTAAATGCTTATGATTGATTTTAACATATTCACATTCATTGAAGTAAGATTTCTGCGGACATCGGAAGACAGTCTGTTCCACACTGAGCCACCTCTGTAAGAAAAAGTTCGTTTGCCTGAAATATTATTCCAAGAAGGCAAGACAAGGGTATTACAAGACTGACTTCTGGTACATTTCGAATGAATTGAAGAAGTAAAAATAAATTGCCATGAGAGGTAAGATGGAGCATCATGATGAAGACATTTAAAAACAATTACAAGAAGCTGTTTCTCCCATCTTTTGTTTAATCTGTCCCAAGAAAGTGTATTCATCATATCAGAAATGGGTGTTCTAATGTCCGCTGACAAAAGAACACGAGCTAGTTTGTTTTTAAGAATTTGGAGAGAATTACAATGCTCAGAAATGCAGTTTGACCAAACAGGACTGAAGTAATCAAAATGTGGAAACACCAATGCATTGGCTAGTAAATTTAGTGTGGCTGGAGGAAGATAAAACTTAACTCTGCGAATGACACCAATACGTTTAGAAATAACAGAAGAAATATAATCAATATGATCATTCCAAGTTAAAATTGGATCAAAAATGACCCCCAAATATTTAAATTTATCAACTCTTTCGATAGTCTCATTACCATAGATAAGTGAAATGTCATCAAAATTTTTCAAAGTATGATTTGTTCCAAAAAGCATGTACTTAGTTTTCTTAATGTTAAGAGTAAGCTTGTTGATTTCAAACCACCGAGCAATTTTTAACAAGCAATCATTCATTTGAGACTGAAGAGCATTCGGGTCTGATGATTTAAAAAGCAAAGTTGTATCATCAGCATACATAACACATTTACAATCAATACATTCAGGAAGAGAATTAACATAAATTATAAACAACAGTGGACCTAAGATCGACCCCTGCGGAATGCCGATGTTAACATTCTTAAAATCAGAGAGTGTAGAGTTAACATTGACTGATTGTATTCTACCACTTAAGTACGAGTTAAACCAATTTAAAGTGTTACCAGTGACACCATAGCTATGAAGCTTTTGAAGAAGAATTTCGTGATTTACAGTATCAAAAGCTTTTTTGAGGTCCAGGAATAATGCTCCTGTGACAACACCATGATTCATATTATTTAAAATGTAGTCAGAAACATCAATAAGAGTAGTAGCAGTAGAGTGATTACGTCTGAAGCCAGACTGACAAGGATTTAAAATGCTATTTTCAGTGAAGAAATTGTAAAGTTGATCGTGAACACCTCGCTCAATAATCTTAGAAAGAACAGGAAGCACAGAAATTGGTCTATAATTATTTACATCATACTTATCACCATCCTTATGAATAGGAGTAATTTTGGCTTGCTTCCAGTCATTTGGAAAACAAGATGTAGAAAGCGAAAGATTACAAATATAAGCCAGAGATTTACAAATAACTGGAGCAGCCAATTTTAAAAGCTTTACATCAAAATTACTAATACCAGGTGATTTGTTGTTATTCATCTTACAAATTTCATCAAAGACAAATTCAGGTGTAATATAATCAAAACAAAATTGAGCATTAACACGATTACCCAGAGCACATTCTTTGTCATCATAATCATTACTGTTAAATTTAGTGGCAAGACTGTTTCCAATTGATGCAAAAAACTCATTGAATTTGTCTGCAGTTTCTTTATCATTAGCTGTGATTCCTTCATTAGATTTGACAGTATGAACAGAAGACTTATTGTCAGGAATCAACTTTTTAATAGTAGACCACAACTTTTTAGAATTATTTACATTTTCATTAATAGCATTACAGCAGTAAGTCTTTTTCAAAGACTTATTCAAATTATTAACCTTATTTCTTAACAATTTAGCAGTAGGATTGTTGGTTTTGTGTGCTTTCTTGAAATAGTAATCTCTATCTTTAGTTAATTGAATAAAATCCCTAGTAATCCAATCAGGAAGTGGTGATCCTTTCACAAGCTTTTCTTTTATAGGTGCATGATCATCACAAACATCATTGAACAGTTCCTTCCAAACACTTAATGCATCATTAACATTATTACAATTTAAAACTTGGTCCCAATTTTTACCCTTAATAGAGTTAACAAAATCATTATTGTTAAAGTTTTTCATTGAGCGATACTTAATTGTTTTTGGTGGAGCTTTGGGTTTTTTATTTTTGCGTACCAAGTATATTAAGGAGTGATCGCTGATACCAAAACTATGAACACCCGAGTCAGAGACTCGATTAGGATTAGAAACAAAAGCAAGATCTAATTTTGTGTTGGTTGTTTCAGTAATTCTTGTATAATCATCAATAAGTTGCTTCATGTTACAATGAGAAGCAAGTTTATTTATTTTACTACTGTTACATTTTTTACATCAATCCAAATTAAAATCACCAACTATTACAACATCATCATAAATAGAAGTACAGTTTTGAAAGACTAAATCTAATTTGTCTAAATAAATAGGCAGCCTTTGCATCAGGAACTCTGTATACAGTTCCAATGAGGATAGGCTTAGTGTGTGGAAGATTGATCTCAACCCAGAGAGCTTCAATTTCATTATCATGCAAATCAGATTTCTCTTTGAAAACAATACCATTTTTTACATAACATAATAATCCACCATGCTCCATTGTTGTTCTATCAAGCCTACAAAATTTAAAACCTTCAATTGTAATATTACTATCATTATCATCATTATTCAACCAAGTTTCTGTCAAGCACAAAATATCAATATTATTTTCATCAAGTAAAATTCTGACATGGTCCACTTTGTATCGTAAACTTTGAATGTTAAGATGAGCAATTGACTGATCACAGCATTTGCTGCACATCAATGTACAGAAGAGTCCAAGTTACTTGCAGCTGCATGTCATGTTGTTGCAGCCATCTTGTTTGCATCCACATGATACCATGTTGAGCAATGTGTCTGGTACTCTGGTGCAACAGCGAGTTCTGTTTCTACTGGAACAAGAATTCCATCTTGTGATCTCCATCCCCAAACAGTTCGACTTAGGTTGTTCCCCGTCCATTCTTGAACCATGAGGAAAGTGCGGAATGAGTGCTGTTTTGCAGCAGCACAAGTTGGGGGTACACTCGCGAGCTCAAATGAAAAGCTAAGGGAACTGCGACCAATTGTCCGTTTGTATGCAGTGTGGCGGTATTCATTCAATGAACCGTTGCTAACCCCATATATCTTCAGGATGAAGCTCTCCCCTGCTCTCTGTACCTCATCATGCGTGCTGCTGGCATTTGTAAAGGTATCTAACAAGTCATATTCATGTTTCGCCTGCTGGATGTGGCGAATGCTGAATACCATTTAAGGATTACTGCAGCAGTTCATGTGGACATCTATACAAGCGCTTGCCCGAGCCACCATCATAACAAGTAGGTCAGTATCTGTACCAACGGCCACAACTGGCACCTCTTCTGCCTCTGCTACTGCTAGTGCTGTGAAGACTATCAGCGTGTTTGCGTCAGCTTCTGCCTGCTTGACAAGTATCCCAGACATTAGCATCTTTTCACTGAGAGTTTGCATCAGTCTTTTCTTATTGCTACTGTTGGCGAGAAATGCAGCTTGAGTTGTGGTAGTTGGCATATTCTCCTCAAATATGATCATACTGCAGTTACTGTCCGTTTTCCTATACACAATACACAGCTCTCACCATTGACGCGTGACCTCTACAAATAGCGTACGTTAGAAGTATGGGGATTTGCCTAGTTAACATCACTGTGTGAAAAATAACCGGCCAATATTTAAAGTATTCTCCAAACTTCTAGCAAATCTATTTCTCTAACACGACCTAAAATTACAGCTTGGTAGTCGCACTTTCGTAAAATATGAGTGAGGGCAAGGCATAGCTAGCTCATAGCTAGCCAACTCCCCGTGTTAATTGAATGGAGATTTGACCGAAAATATTGGTAACGGACCGCTCAGTTCTGTAGGATGCCACAAAAAAAAAACACGGTACAAGCTACATTTAAAGTATTCTATGAAATTCTAGAAAATATAGTTTTGTAACATGTCCTAAATTTTTAGCTAATTTAGGTGTTTGGAAATAGTCGCACTTTTGTGTTTTAGGAAGGATATGTAAACGACAGATAACACCAAAAATATGAAGAAATTATTTCCAAACCGTGTTAAGTCAACAATCATTATGTTGCTCATTTTCAAGAATGCTAGTTAACAAAAAGCAGACCATTGTCTCATTTCGTAAACAAAGGTGCACATACCATTGTTTCCTTGCGTTTCCTTTATAATCGGTTACCCAACTGAAACTATAATACCAGCGCATTGCGATACCGCACATGTAAAACAGACACATGTGCACAACCAGAGAAGATCCGATTTAATCAGTTGAGCTGTTTTCAATGAGTGTTATCTTGGTAGTCCTACAAAGGTCGTGGTGAATTCTACTGTAGACATGACTGCATCATGTGTCACTATAGATGTGCACTTTTGAGCTCTCCGTCTCTGTTCTGCTTGCTTTGTAGACATAGCGCTGCCATATCCATCAAATACAACAATCGGGTGGGCTCCATAATGCTTTAGCATGTGTGATGTGTAATTCTGACATATGCCGGCATAGGTGGAGGGATGTGGCCAAATGGCATGTCGAAGTAGGTAACCACCATCAACTACATAAGAGACAATTCTCTGGCAGCTTGGAATGCTCAGTGAACGATTTCAACAGAAGGCCCAGAGAACTCTTTGGCGGTTTACGCATAAGGCCATCTACAAAGAGAGAAGGTGGCTGGAGAGCTAGTTCGTACGTAAAGAACGACGCAATCTCAGAACTGTTGTCCAGTACACATGCAATTCTATTAAATAATAGAGTCGGATTCACTTCTACTTGTTGTCCCCTAACTCGCACCATTTTGTCCTTTGCTCCAATCGTAGTAACCTTGTCATTTCGGCGTAAGGCAATGTTTGTAAACTTCTTACCCGTTATTTCTAATGCTGACTTTGTGCCAACTTCTACCGCTCTATCACAGTTAGCGGATGAATCTGCTACAGTCCCAGTTGACACAGATAGCAGACGATCCGGTTCATACCCAGCAAATGGGGGATGTGCTTTCAACCAACCAACAAAAATTAACGATCCCTTATGTCTCTTGATTGAGTTGTTTTACGTAAGTCTCTGTGCTGCTCTGAGGAATCCGTATGAACACCAGTGAACTGCTCTAAAGCATCACAAACTGATGTCTTCAAAGTCCGCATCAAAAACTGCTCAATGGTTTGGTCAGAGAAGTTTCCACCCAGAAAGAATCTAGACGTCGGATGCTGAAATATCCCTTGTCTGTGAACAGTTGGTACTCATCTGCGGGCATGTTTTTCTCCAAAGGCTCCATCTGTTGTAAATACAACCGTGCAGATTTGGGCTACCTGTCTGATGTATTGCACCCACGGCTTCCCAGTTCTGCTTTCACCAGCAGCACAATCAAGTAATTGCGTAATGATCTGGCTCAACTGTTTGACACAGTCCTCTTCAGCTACTTCAGTGGCACTCTGCTCCTGGTTAAGAAGGGATCTGTAAAGGTTGGACTTTGTCTATGCTCTCCAAGGTGCCAGGAGTATCCAACAAAACTCCAATAAGTGCAGATGAAGTAAGAATGTGAGCATGCAGACTTCGCAAAAATGCATGTCCACAAAGCATGTGAATAACGGATCCTTTGGCGTATACTTGTTCCCACAGCTCCGCCAATCCACTTCCCGTCATAATCTGACCAATACTTCCTAAGATAAGACATCAGAAGATGAAATCCGCCAAGCCGAACGATCACTTTGTCTAAATCCTGTAAAGAAGTTACGATCTCTGCTGCCCTGATGTACAATGGTTGGCCAAATGTGACTGGACACTCTCAGATCATGCTTTTTACATTGTTTCTGTGCAAAACACAGCGCTTTTCCAGATTGTACTGAGATTTGAGGGTTCTAGATTGATAAAGGGAAGCGTTTCTATCCTGCTTCTTTCATATTGGTCATTCTGCATTGCGACTTGACATGAAGCCACTCCATGTAGGGCAAGGGACAAGTTCCAAAACATACCCAACAATCCAAAGAGAATCTAGTGTTATTGCCGAACAGCACGGATTGATCTCCTGGTCTGGAGTCGCTAATAGATCTACTACAACAGATTGTAGGTCTGGAACAGCTGGTTTGCTATATGTCTTTATAGGAATCTGTCCAAATGATCCAACTGTTTCAGCTGATGGTAGTTTGATTTTTTCCATTTCAAAGGCAAGCATTCAATACTTCCAGGTGGAGTCACAATCTGTCCAAGTACTCAATCAATATTGTAAAATAATGATGGTAATAATGGTAGTGAATTTGAATGATGTGCATTATAAGTCTACTTACAAATCATGAGTTTTGCCAATTCACACATCTTAAACACTTCTTAGACGGTCATTTTGGTCGCCATATTGGAATTTGGCTACTTTGTTTGTGATTTTAACATGTCTGCGGCAACGTTATGATAAAAACTGAAAACGGCGGCCATTTTGGACGCCATCTTGGATTTTGAAGGAAGTACAAGGGGGTATTTTCGGGGACTTTTGGAATTTGATTCTACATATATTCCTGGACCTATCCTGAAAAAATCAGCTTGTTATGAGAAATGTTAACCTTTTTATGACATATGAGCTAATACTATCATTAATATTCATAAATATGCAAATAACATGACACAAAACTATACAGCACATCAAGCTACCATGACCATTCACCAAACCAAGTTCGAAGTTGATCGGTTATTGCGTTCAAGCTGCAGAGTGGATTAACGAAAATGTAGGCAAAATATGCAAATAAGCTCATTAATATTCAAATAACATGACACAAAACTATACAGCACATCAGGCTATCATATCGTACCAAGTTTGAAGTTGATCGGTTATTGCGTTGGAGCTGGACAGTGGATTAATGAATTTGCTTCCGCCCGGACAGCCAAACAAAGAAACAAACAACCAGGCAGGCAACCATTTGGATGATAACATAAGCCCCACACATGTGTGGGGACCAAAAATCATACATTTGGGTCAAGTGAAGTATAGGCAACATATTTATGTAGGTTTCCTTGACAACCCTTTTCTTTTAAATTTCTATGTATATATTGTGTTTGGGCCCCGGTTTATGCCAAAATGGCTGACTAGCAAATTATGTGTAAACTAAGGTTTGCCTCTCATACATAAATTAGGATGCATCAAATGCCCCCCATGTCAACCATATTTTTTGCTCCCACTGTCAAACTGCCATTTAACTAGAAAATCATCCCCTCCAAATTTAAATTCAATCTGGGGTCGGGAAGGGGGTCCACCGTGAGCTTAAAGTTCGGACAGAGGCAACCAGTAATGTGTGGCTGGCAGTTATTGTATTATATATACAGTTATACACACATTAATAGCAGCCTTTAGTGAATGTTTTTATAGTACTTCATATCTCAGACAATATTCAATAAAATGAAATTTATCCATTTAAACTGTGCAAAAATGCAGCTATTTTCAGACATATTTGAAGTCATAATAAATAGCTGCCATGTGCATGTTTCTTATTTACATCTGTTTCTGCATGGAAAATGGGTCCAGCACGTACTGCGAGCTTAAAATTTGTGCATGATAGATATGCTTTTAACTTAATGACAAATCAATCGTGCAGCTATTTAGTTTTCATTACTTTATACTGCACATCACTGTGGCTGCCTTTTGAATAAACAATGTATAAATGTACTTCTTACCATTGCTTAATATTTATCAGTCCATATGATACATGTTTGGTTAATTAGGTAGCATCATTTAGTTTAGATTAGGCGTCCGTTTTCTATCTTGCTCTACCACTTGCAGGACATTTTGATGTTCCTCACGCTATCTGGGCAGCAGTTAGGAAATCTGCACTGAGTTTCACGCCATGTTCTGCTGTATCATTTACCACATTGACGGCTCTAACATTGCTAAGAGATTGCAGATAAGCTGGGGACTCGGGCCAAGTGTCAACATTGTCTGCTGGGAATTTGCCATTGATATGCAGGATGTTCATAGTGAACCACCAGTCCTTGACTGCAAAATCAGCTAGGGCTGTTGACCATGTTGACTGGGTGATATTCTCAGGGTCAGGGAACTTTGGCTTTCGAAAGCCTGCGCCATAGCCAACACATGGCTTTAGTACTGCTGCATCAGGTTCAACTTCAAGTAGCCTTCTCACTAAAGGTCTGTTTCTCTTGTACTGGTTCCTTTCCACTGAAGAGAGCAAGCGGTACCATCTCTTTGGTGAGATACTACAGATGTCTGTTCAGTGCTTTGTATTGTTTGTATGATTCTTAAGTTAAAATCATATATTGTAAATTAAGTTTGGTAGTTTTTAAATCTGTAAAGCGAATTGAGGAATTTGAGATTCACAATGCGCTATATAAATATCGTTTTATTATTATTATACCCGCATGCGATGCATGGACGGGTATATTGCCATCCTGTGGTTTCTTATCTATGCCTGTGGAACAGGGCATAGATATTCTGCTTATGCTCTTTAGTCGTCTTCTTCTTCTTCTTCTTCTTCTTCTTCTTCTTCTTCTTCTTCTTCTTCTTCTTCTTCTTCTTCTTCTTCTTCTTCTTCTTCTTCTTCTTCTTCTTCTTCTTCTTCTTCTTCTTCTTCTTCTTCTTCTTCTTCTTCTTCTTCTTCTTCTTCTTCTTCTTCTTCTTCTTCTTCTTCTTCTTCTTCTTCTTCTTCTTCTTCTTCTTCTTCTTCTTCTTCTTCTTCTTCTTCTTCTTCTTCTTCTTCTTCTTCTTCTTCTTCTTCTTCTTCTTCTTCTTCTTCTTCTTCTTCTTCTTCTTCTTCTTCTTCTTCTTCTTCTTCTTCTTCTTGGGTCACGGGCCCCAGGGGCCCAAATGTTAAAATACAAAACATGCAGTTTCTCTTCAATTAAAGCAGCCTCAGGGCCCTGAGTACACTGATAGCCCTTAGGCATGAGACATTATTTACTAATATGCATGAGCTCCATAGGTCATTTACTATGGGCCCCAGGGCCCCAAATGTCTAAATGTATCTAGGAATGTCACCATCTCTACGTAAAAGGTATATATAGGATGTTAGCCTTGTGCTCATTGTGCTATTGCCAAGGATAATTAAATCAGGGTATGACAATAGCTGATTAGCATGTGTCCAATCAATACTTATGTATATAGGTATTGTTATAAAGCTATTCCCAAGGGAGTATGTAAATTAAAGGGACACTCCGTTTTGGTATTAAAGGAGTATTCAGATTTTTTTTTTCATTTGATTTTTTTTTGTATGGAACATGTTTGTTGCATTATTTAAGGAGGAGCGCCCTCAAGCGTTTACACAGCAAATGCAATTAAAGGGGTATTATTTGATTTTTAATAAATTAATTGATTTTAATTTTTTTCGTTGGTATACTGATAGCCCTTTTAGAATATGGGGTGTCATGATGGATTAACAGTGTCATGGTGGGTTAAGGGGGTTAGGGTGGGAAACACGGGCATAGATATTCGTGTTTGGTCAAACACAACTGTGCCATCTAGTTCTCCTTCTCCTCCTCCTTCTCCTCCTCCTTCTCCTCCTCCTTCTCCTATCAAACACATCATTCTGTCAAGGCTAGCGTTAAAACTACAAGGGCCTCAGGGCCCATATGTGGTACACCTATGGGCCCTACCCCGTAGATGTGCCTTTTGCCCATCTCGGCCCCAGAGGTCAAAGGTCACGGGCCCCATGGGCCCAAATGTAAAAACACAAACCACGTCGTTTCTTATCAGATGAAGCAGCCTCAGGGCCGTGTGTTGGTACACTGATAGCCCTAGGGATACTCTATAAAAACAAGTATACATGAGCCCCATATGTTAAATTTTAAAAAATGTTAAAAAATAAGGGGCAACAGATTGACAAGGATAGATCTAAAGCTACAAGGGCACTAGGGCTCATATGTGGCATATGTATGGGCCCTAAGTTGTAGATGTGCCTTTTGTCCATTTTGGCCCCAGATGTACAAGGCTGGGGCCCCAGGGGCCCTAATGTTAAAACAAAGGACCGGCCGTTTCTCAGCAAATAAAGTAGCTACAGGGTTCAGATTTGGTACACAGGTCTTTTAGTATTATATTGTCATATGTATATATAACCCCATATGTCACATAATATGGGCCCCAGGGCCCCAAACGCTAAAACATAGGGCCGGCCGTTACTCAGTAAATAAAGCAGCTACAATGCCCAGCTTGAGTCTACTGATAGCACTTGAGAATCATTCTTTAACATATGTACATGAGCGCCATAAGTCATATATATTGGGCCCCAGGGCCCCAAATGTTAAAACAAAGGGCTGGCCGTTTCTCATCATGTAAAGCAGTTTTATGGCTCAGAGTTTGTACACAGATTGCACCTGAGAATTACATTGTATATGTACATATGAGCCCCATATATCACATAATATTGGCCCCAGGGCCCCAAACGCTAAAACATAGGGCCGGCCGTTACTCAGTAAATAAAGCAGCTACAGTGGCCAGCTTGAGTCTACTGATAGCGCTAGAGAATTATATTTCAACATAATTATGTACATGGGTATCATAAGTAAAATATTATGGGCCCCAGGGCCCCAAATGTTAAAACAAAGGGCGGGCCGTTTCTCATTAAAGAAAGCAGCTTCCGGGCTCAGAATTTGTACACAGATAGCACCTGAGAATATTGTTACTAACACCCACACACCCGTCTACCCCACACGTAGGACTAAACAGACATATCGTATTATATCATAATTGGAAATACCAGCGTGAAGCGTTAAGGCTGTTCCAGTTAAATTACATACCCATGGGCTGTTCCATTTAGTTTACATACTTCCTCTGAAATGGCCCCCAAACAGGCTGTTCCGTTTAATTTACATACTCCCTCTGAAATGGCTGTTCCATTTAATTTACATACTCCTTCTGGAATAGTTTCCCCCAAATCATATTGCATAACCTCACTGTGATTAAGAGAGACTGACAACAGCAACCTAAGACTTAACAATTTCTTTATTTTAAGTGCTATGACAGTGCAACCTACATTTAATTAAAGCTTGTGACTTGGACTTTCACTTTTTACACATTTTCTGCCCAATTGGGCGACTTTTTACAATTTCTTTAAGTCCTCAGCAAATAAGGACTGTAAGTTTAGGTACACCGATAAGATGCGGTTATAGCCGTATTTGTGAACAAATAAATAGCCTTCTAGTTATTATTATTATTATTATTATTATTATTATTATTATTATTATTATTATTATTATTATTATTATTATTATTATCCACCAGGAACTGTAGATTATCGTTGCAAATACAACTTATTCACATAACTTACAGCAGTTTGGACAATCCTAGCGCAGGCTTTGGAAAGCCAAAGTTCCCGAAGAGCCAAAGTTCCCAAAGAGCTGTCAATGAGGTAAATGATGCAGCAGAACGTGGCGTGAAACTCAGTGCAGATTTCCTAGCTGCTGCCCAGATAGAGTGTTCAAGTAGAATACTTCTCAACGCCTTATTAGGGCCAAGCGAGAAGGAAAAATTGTGTGCGCTGCGTGAAGCGATGACAATGTTGAGTGTCGAGTATTGTACTGATTTGTGACTTCTGTCTTGCTAAGTTGACTCGATGGTTATGATTTATTTGGGAAGTTGATTCCAGTCCTTTATTGTTTTTGGAAAGTAGGAATTTACCAAGCAGTCTTTGGTTCCGGTTGGTCGTTGGTAAGCCTTGCTGTGATGATGTTTGGTACGGCGGTTAGCCGGCTGCAGAAACGTGCTTTCAGGGATGGCAGCCTGTCCATTGGCGATCTTATGCATCATGGTTACCCTTGCTACCTTCCTCCTCTGTTCGAGGGAGTCCCAACCCAATGTTGAGATCATGCTACTTGGACTACTCTCTCTGCTGTAATCATTTTTCACAAACCGCGCTGCTCTTCTCTGAACGGGCTCAATTTTCTTTATTTGCTCCAATACGTGTGTGTCCCAAACAATGGAGGAGTATTCCAATAGCGGTCTGACCAGGGTAGTGTATGCGGTGGCCTTCATGTCTTGGGGGCATGACACAAGGTTTCTTCGTATGAAACCCAAGGAACTGTTGGCTTTGGCTGTGATGTTGTTAATATGTTTGGCCCACTTAAAATCATTTGTGATCTCTACCCCAAGGTAGGTGTGGCTCTTTTTTTTCTTGCAAAGTAGAGTCTCCCAGTGTGTATTCTATCCATGGGTTTCTTTTTTTGTGTAATTCTTACCAGGAAGCACTTCTCGGCGTTGAATGACATTTGCCAAGTGTGCTGACATTGTTCAAGAGTTTGAAGATCATGTTGTAGCTTAACTGTGTCAGAGGTGGATGCTATATTACGGTAGAATACACAGTCGTCCGCAAATAAGCGTATGGAGGATGATATGTTGTCCGGCAGGTCATTCAAGTATATTAAAAACAGTAATGGACCTACCACTGTCCCTTGTGGGACTCCAGATTGTACGTTCACCCAGTCTGAGTACTCACCACCTAGAACCACACGCTGTTTGCGGTGTGTCAAGAAATTTTTAATCCATGTATGGATGTTGCCAGTGATGCCATAGTTCTGGAGTTTTAGTACAAATCTGTTATGTGGAACGCAATCAAATGCTTTACTAAAATACATTACTATGAGATCTGTTTGTTGTTTGTTTTGAAGAGATAGGGCAAGATCATCAACAGTTTGGATAAGCTGCGTTTGGCAGGAATGATTTGCCCTAAATCCATGTTGCTTATCTGTCAATATGTGGTGGGTTTCAAGATGAATCATAATGTGTGAATGCAAAATGTGTTCAAATATCTTTGAGATGATGGATGTGAGGGATACCGGGCGGTAGTTCCCGGGTAATGTTCTATCCCCTTTTTTGTATATTGGCAATATGTTGGCAAGTAGCCAGTCATTTGGTGGAGTGGCTGAATCCAGAGATTTCTGGAATATAACAGTTAATGCAGGACCTATTCCATCAGCGGCAATTTTCAAGATCTTAGCCGGGATGTTATCAGGTCCGGAGGCCTTGTATTCTTTCTGATGTTTTAACAATTTCACAATACCTACTTGATTTGAGGAATGTTTGGATACAACACCTTGAGCGTTGTCGGTGAGGGATCGAGAGGGTGCTCTTTGGTGAATACCGAATCGAATTGGGTGTATGTATAAATTGTAGTCATGCTAGTTCTCGAGTAATTGCACTGTGTACACTCTCAATCAGGCATGCAATTGCAAACTCATGAACTGTCCATGGGAACTCTTTGACTGTGCATCTTGTGCAAAACAATTTGTAGTATTATCTGTCGGATATTGTAGGTAAGCTTATCAATTTTATCAATACTGTATATACTTACAGTTTAGTATACACCCTGGGTACACACACCTCGAGCTGCCAGTGCAACCAGCGCATCAGCCGATCACACATCCATGATCCAAGTTGTCCGTGCACCCCCACAATATGCATGAACTTCCTGATGTTTAACATAAGCTTTACTACGTTGCACACATGTCACTAGTATCATAGTATAATATACTGCCATGAGAGGTTATGGTTAAAACTATGGGCCCGAGGTGAGATCAATTATAGTACTATACAACCATGGACATTGAAGGCTGATGGATTCTGATTGCTCACATTGCAAACAGTGTTGCTGACATCCTGAAGCACATTGGGACTATTGGCTATGCTATTTATAATCTGGTCCACTTGGCTCAAACTCGACTCATAGGCTCTGTATCTTCAGAAGGCAAAATATCTCCATCAGATGGACTGGATTTGTTAAGCTTATGACGTGGCATGCTGAGCGTACTTCCAGATGGACCTGGATGGTTGAGCGTAGCTGATAATTATGTCTGACATCTGCTCTTTTTTTGCCCTCACTAGTACTTACATAGTGTTTGATGGAAGTCTCCGATCGGTGGCCAGATACCGTCATGATGTCACAGTTGACACAACCGGCATGATCAAGGAAAGTAACCGTAGTTGCTCGGAGGCAGTAGTTGGTGTGTACTATTGTACAACCCGCAGCCATGCTGATCTTCTTCATCATGTTTTCTAGCGTGAGGCGAGTTGTCATACCATACACTGACATCTTCTGTGACCATTTTCTTTGGTCGTTGCCACATCCACTGACATTGAGGATTCAACTTATCTAAGTACTTCTTCAAAGTTGCGACTGGGCCGCGAGGATTGCCCTTGATCTCGTACATTCTTCCGCCTTGGCTGGCGGTGTCATCCATCGCGTGGTTCTTAGTGCCAAAGTCTTTCAGACTGTAGAAATCCCCAACACTCTCCGCTTCTGTCTGCAACAGAAAGTCTTCGGGTTTCATAACCATTAAATTCTCCATCCCTCTGTTTGCGAAATATATCATGTTGTCTATGAATACCTTGTTCTGCAGACCACTGGCTGTAGTTGTATCTAGGCTAGCGCTAGCTTGAATGCGATCCTTATCGGGCTTGCTGACTGGTGGATGCTTGTTTACCACTGCTTTCCCTTGTTGTTTCAGTGTGACCAATAAAGCTTTAAATTCCTTGCTAGACACAGAAAACTCCTGACTCTTGACGATGTCTACACCTCGCATACTGCAGTTACTGTCCGTTTTCCTATACACAATACACAGTGCTCTCACCATTGACGCGTGACCCCTACAAATGATGTATGTTGGGAGAATGGACACTTGCCTAGTTAACATCACTGTGTGAAAAATAACCAGCCAATATTTTATTTATTCTCCAAAACTTCTAGCAAATATATTTCTCTAACATGACCTAAAATTACAGCTAGGTTAGATGTTCAGAAATGGTCGTACTTTTGTAAAATATGAGTGAGGGCAAGGCATAGCTAGCCAACTCCCCGTGTTATTTGAATGGAGATTTGACCGAAAATATTGGTATCGGACCGCTCACTTCTGAAGGATGCCACAAAAAACCGGTAAAAGCTACATTTAAATTATTCTAAATAGGTTCTAGAAAATAAAGTTTTGTAACATGTCCTAAATTTTTAGCTAATTTAGGTGTTTGGAGAGGGTCGTACTTTTGTGTTTTAGGAAGGACATGTAAACGACAGATAACACCAAAAATATGAAGAAATTATTTCTAAACCGTGTTAAGTCAAAAATCATTATGTTGCTCATTTTCAAGAATGCTGGTTTACAAAAAGCACGACATTGTCTGATTTCGTGAACAAAGCCACACATAACATTGTTTCCTTTCGTTTCCTTTGTAATCGGTTACCCAACTGAAGCTATGAATACCAGCTTTATTGCGATATCGCACATGAAAACAGTCACTTGTGCACAACCAGAGAAGATCCGATTTAATCAGTTGAGCTGTTTCAATGAGTGTTATCTTGGTTTAATAGCTTTTAATGGGGTTAAGTCCTGCAAAGGTCGAGATGAATTCTACTGTAGACATGACTGCATCATGGCTGAGATAGAAAATGCCGCTGCAGTCCGAATCGAATGGCTTGGATTGACTTCTTACTGTATAGCATTCCTTGTTTATTCCTCACTCCTGCATATAATTTCGACAGAAGCACATCCAGGGCTGCATTGTCAAGGTCGGCATAATCGACGTGAGCCTGCTTGGAATAATCATCAAATACAGACACGCTGTATTTGATTTGTTTCTTGGTGTTATCGCTATCGGCACTGTCGATGAAACTGGCGAGTTCTTCATCATTAAATAGCTGAAATCGTGCTGGAGGTGTAGCCACGTCTTCGCTCGTCAGTGTTGTAGCATCTATGTTTTGATTTTCGTGGGAAATGACCTCTGCTAATTGTCGTCTGCACCAAGGTCAAATTACGCAATGCACAGCTTGCAGTTTGCAATGCTGTCGCCCAGGGTATGTAAGCAGGACAAAAGATTATCATAGTCAATGTCGCGGTTCAATGTTATACACGCTTTAAATGAATTGCGACGTGGGTATGCTGCTATCCGTATATAGTAAATATTCAGACATACTTTTTGCACTTCCTCACAGAATAGTGTGTTTATTTTTGGTCATGTGATCCACTTTTAACCAATCAATGAACAAGAATATATTAATGAAGTATATAATACTCTCTATGGCGATACCCGGCCTCGATTGCTAGTGAACCCAATAAAATTCCTTTTCTGTAACGCAAAATTTGGCCCCAAATTTGGACAAAAAACTGCAACTCCAACTGTCACGACCGTTTGAAATGTGTCAGCTGCCATGGAATGGATGTTCACAGATCCCTCTTTTCTAGGAGCACCATGCAGATTTAAAACTAAATGAACAAAAATTCCCTTTAAAAGTGGATGGTTAGGGGCTGTGCAATAATTATGAGCCCTGGGGAGGGTAAAATTGGAAGGGGCAAGTACATTTTTTGGAGAGCCGAAAGGGGGGGGGGCAAGCGATTTTTGGCGACATTCATGGGGGGCCTTTGTAATTAAACGCGCTAAAAAGGCTTGTGAAAACAGTACAGGAATGCTTTAATATGCATATTTTCGAGCTCGCTGTGCTCGCAAGTTTTCGCAATATATAGAGACCATTTAATGTTTGCAAATTGGGATCCCAAAAATTCCAAATCCCTGGCATGTTCCGGGGGTGGGGGCAAAGATTTTTTGGCGGGCCGAGGGAAGGGGGCAAGCGAATTTGGTCAGGCCGAGAGGTGGGCCGATTTTTGGCAGGCCGTTCGGAAATTCCCCCCTCATAACTATTGCACAGCCAATTAGTTGCCTCATATGCATATTTTGTATACAAGTACCGTACTTGCTAAAAAGTCCCGACTTATTTATATTAGTAGCTAGAAAAATGGACATCAGTTGGAAAAAATTTGGAGAGGTATTCAGAGAAAAAGATTTTTAGGGGCTTTGCAATAATCATGCCCCTGTCAGTATTGGTTAGGGCAAACAAATTGGGCAGTGGGAGCAATTTTGGCAGGTGGAAACAAATCTGAAGAAAAAAACTAGAGTACGTATGTAATCTGAGGAACAAAATTTTTGCATTTTATTTATTCACTTGTTGCATTGATTTTTTAGGTTGTGCATTAATTTACTTCACCTAATTTCGCCCTGAGGCTGTTCAGTTCGATCGATTGTGTTTCTAAATTTTGTTCAGTGCAAAGTTCTGCAAACAGTTGGTCAGCTATGTGTTTAAAAGCCAATATCGCGGCAGTTGTATTGCAAGCAGACAGGTGCTTGCATTGCAAGGTTGTTTTGCGATTGCAATTTGCAAGCACGTTGATGCTCGCAGGATGCATGCAGCTGGTTTTGCAAGCTTGATACTTGCATGCTTGCAGTATGTGCAGTTTGCAAGTGCTTGCGCAACCTTTCGCAAGCACTTGAATCCACCCGCAAAATCAATGCTTGCAGTGTGTGCAGTTTGCACAGTGCTTGCGCAACCTTTCCCAAGCACTTGCATGCATCCACAAGCTCAATGCTTGTAGTGTATGCAGTTTGCATAGTGTTTGCACAAGGTTGTGCATACTTCCCTGTTACTTGGGCAAGCTTGCAGCAAGCGTGTACATGCTTGCTGCAAGGTTGCGCAAGCTTTTTTTGGTGATTGAATTTTCGTAAGGGAAGCACAAGGTCATGTGTCAGATACTGGGTTACCTAAAGAGGTCAGCGTTGTAATCTAGACCGACCTATCTCAGACCAAGACCGACACTGGCATGTCAGAAACCAAGACTGGGCTTGAAAGTAATGTCCATAAATGAAAAATAAATATATCTCTGAAACAGGTGGGCCATATAATCATTTCTGTTTTAAAACATAATATGGAAATGGTTTTAAAAACATACTATCCCTTCTTGTACGATTGAAAAATAAAATCACTAAAACTCTTAAAATCATTGAATAGGCCTAACATAATTGCATTTTTTGAGATAACTGATAATGTTGCTACGTTGTGCATGTTTCATGTGTTTTACCATTTACCATGCAATATTATTAATAAAATTGGTGTTTTTCATGAGTGTTTTACATCTTGTTTTCATGTTTTATGGCAAAACACTATATCTCAAAGATAAGGGATATTCGTTTCCTTATAGGGGATATTTGTTTTTCATATTGTTAAGGCATCAAAAGCTGTATAAACTACCCAAGGTTATAAAAAATAGGTTAAAAACTTTGTGTTTAAGGCAAGTCCGAGCATTCAGGTTATTTTCAATTTTGCAATTTTGCTTAAGGGTAACAACGTTTGCATAGTATTTTGGTGGGACATGAGAGCACATCAGACATATCGAATCTTTTTCTGAATACGAGGAATGTCCTTCTAATATCAAATAATTTAGATTTTTTGAAATTCGCGATATAATACAAATTTTATGGCAGTTATTAAAAATTTATATTTGTTCAATTTTTCATATCTAACACAGTACTCGAAATAAAATTAATAAATCTAATGATATGTTCTTAAAGTGTATGTAGCTGGGAGTAAAAGCCGACGATCATTTGAAAATTTTGACCTTTCGTATTGAAGATACACTTCCCCCCCCCCCCCCCACAAAAAAAAACCTCAATTTTTTAGGTGTTTGGGGGGAAAATCTAGAACTTCAATATGAAAAAATCAACATTTTCAAATGATCGTCGCCTTTTCCTTCCAGCTACATACACTTTAAGTAAATATCATTAGATTTATAAATTTTACTTCGGAGACTGTTACAGGTAAAACCCAGCAAACACAAAAATGTTTTAAAAGGTTTTAAACATGTTATATTTTGGGTTTTGGTTTAGATAAAAACGTTTTAATAACATTATATAAAGGTCATGGAAACGCTTTAAAACGTTTTTTTTTTGTATGCAAACACACTACAACGATAGTTTTTAAATGTTTTAAAAATGTTATTGTAAAATATTTTTAGAAAACATTTTTGCCAAATATTTTGTCAATACTTAAATAACATTATGTTAGAATATTTGCAGTAGGTTATCAACAAATGTTTTTAAATGTTATGAAAACGTTTTATACCCTTTATGTATCTTTTTTAATAATTTGCCATAAAATTTGTATTATGTCCCCCAAAATATATATACTATGCAAGCGTTGTTACTAGAGCCTTTAAATGATACAGTTGTGCAGGGTATTACATGTAGGAAATGAGTCAGGAAAGCCTCAAGTAAGTTTATTCAAATGTGTGTCAATGGAAACAAATTACACAAAGTATTTGTGGTAGAGGCTTAAATACATGAAGGGTGTATAGTGAAATTTAGCAATTAGAGTGTACTTGAGCAAGTGTATCTGAGATATGGTGTTTTCCTATCATCACAATGAATCTGTATAACAAAAAATTGTTAAAACGTTACTAATGTGTTGTATCAAAACGTTCTAATAACATTTGATTGTAGGGTTATATAAAGGTCATGGGCACGTTTTGCACGTTTTAAAAACGATTTGTTTTAAAACCCACTAAAACAACATTTAAAAAATGTTGTCAAAATGTTGTAAAATATACAGGGTGTCCCAAAAAAGAGGCCCCTCATTGCGCCCTCTTTTTCTCCTATTTTGAAAAGTTGATCAAATATATTTTGATATGTAAAGAAACCTTGAGTCGTTAGCTTTAATAAACCAAAACAATTATATCAATCGGCTCACAACTTTTGAAGATATGCTCTTTTAAAGAAATGTACCCGTTTTTCACTCTGTCCACGGAGAAGGTTTGGCTACTTCAAAGATTGAAAAGGAGTACATATACCATGCATGAATATCAAACATTCCTCAATGATAACTTTATAAAATAACTTTATTTATGGAATGGGCTTTACCGGTGGGTTTATGGGCAATGGATTTTGTTAAAATGGATGCCGAATGGGACTTCTTTTGCTTTACTTGCAATTACTTATTTTTTCTTGCCCTTTTTGTTTTATTATGCTTCTTACTTTCTTACTTTGTTGTTTCTTGCTTTCTTTTTTTTTATTTACAACATAAGTCATTTCTTATTTTAGGATACAAGGTAGCCCTAAAAGGCTGTTTGGTTTGTCTTTGGTTCTTCTGAAGTGAGTTTACTGTGCTGCTCTGCCCTCTACCTGGTTGCCTCCTTGGCGAATACAGGTTTCAGCCCTGGTCCTCATTGCATCAATTGCGTTGCGTACATCCTTGTGCGCCGGATACTTGCGAATGCATTCAGTAATTTGTGCGAAAATCTTGGATTTTGCCACAAAGGAAAAAAAAAAATCAAGTGGTGTGAGGTCTGGTGATCGTGCAGGCCACTCCACAGCATGAGCCATCCGATCCACTCTGTTTGCTATCCGTGGACAGAGTGCAAAACGGGTACTTTTATTCAAAAGGGTATATCTTCAAAAGTTGTGAGCCGATTGAAATAATTGTTTTGGTTTATTAAAGCTAACGATTAAAGGTTTCTTTACATATCAAAATATATATAATCAACTTTTCAGAAATAAGAGAAAAAGAGGGCGCAACGAGGGGCCTCGTTTTTGGGACACCCTGTATTTTAGCAATCATTTTTGCAACATTTTTCACCAACACTTAAATTACATTATGTTAGAAGGTTTTCCAAAAATGTTTTAATGTTATTCAAACATTTTATAGCATTTATATATTCCGAAATTTAAACGTTTTCTGTAAAATGTTCTTGTAGTTAATTGAGTTTTCGTCGACGCACAGTGCTCCAGGAGCACTATAACTTTGTTGCCATTAGTTAGGGCTTAGTGGTGTGTTGGTTTTAATCTTTGGAGTGAAGGAAAAGGTGGTTTTAGCTCTAACTAATAATAAATAATAATAAATAATTACAATAATAATTATTTACCCAGAGATGGAACCGAGACTGTGGGACAGTCTAGTTGTTGCTGGGATACTCCATTTTTTGTATGGCAAAACAATCTAACTCGAAAATTATGTATTATAAGAATTAATAAAACATTGAACGTCAAAGTATAATAATAAAGACTCCTGAGCTTGACTTATATAAGTCTATATTCGAACCAATCTTAATATAAAAAAACTACTTCAAAGCCACTTTGCTCAATATGCTGATGTTTTTGAGTTACGATGTCCCTCACCTATTGAGTTGGGCTATTCCAGAAATTAATTGCACCCCCTAAAGAAGACACGGGATTCCCAACAATATTAGTCTGTGTTCTCTATGGGAATTCCCAAGAAAAAACTGTCAATTAGCAGTGGGAAATCCCAAAAATGTATCATGTTCATTTCAAATGACTAACGAAGACATGGTCTTGGAATTTTCAAGTTTTTAAAGTAAAAAGAAATTGTCTCCTTAGGGGGTGCAGTTAATTTTTGGAATAGCCCATTACCGCGCCGCTAACAATGCGTATATAACTTTCAATGTACATTTTTGTAGCAGTTCTGCATTAACTTTTTAAAGATAATGATCTATAGCATAACGTGCATAATTGCCCTGTATTAAAATAATTGAAAGAATTAAATATGGTTTTGCTTTATGTAAAGAATATTGTAAAACTCCATGATCAAGTGTTTACCAGTGATATATTTTTGCCAATTGTCTTTAAATAAGTACAATAAATTAATTAAGTTGACTTTGTCTTTAATAGATGTTTACACCATTCTTCAAAGTATATACACTTGTATTATAATAAATATTATATGATATAATAAATGAACAAATGTTTGTAATAAAATTCTCTGATGTAGGTACAAAATGCAGTCAAAATGATTTTTAACCACCCTGTACTTCAAGTTAAAGCTCTGAATGGTCTCTGTATGTAATCCCTATGTATTTGTTTTATTTCTATTGCATGTGTGTATATTTTATTCCGAATAAATATTATATTATACAATATAACATGAAACAAAATCGAGGGCTTAGAGCCAGAAGTAGCTATGTCCACAATTACATGTTACTCATTTCGGCAACAAATGGACGGTTAATTCTGCCCTCCATAACTTACATTAGATTATAGAGGGCAGAATTAACCGTCCATTTGTTGCCGAAATGAGTAACATGTAATTGTGGACATAGTTACTTCTGGCTCTAAGCCCTCGAAATAATGACCTTTTATAAAATTATGGTTGAGGGCACAATTGTACATTGATAAACATGTAGTTAGTTATGTGTCAGATATGTACCCAAATAAAAACTGTACAATTATGAATACTGACCTTTTATAAAATTATGGTTGAGGGCACAATTGTACATTGATAAACATGTAGTTAGTTATGTGTCAGATATGTACACAAATAAAAACTGTACAATTATGAATACTGACGTTTTAGCGTAGTAACACACTAAGAACTAAATGTAAAATTTCAAATATGTATTAAATTGTCAAGAAGGGCGATAGAATAAAGGAACATTATTCTAAAAAGAAAGAACCTCACTCACTCATTAATATTTCGTAGCAACGACATCTCATACATATATTTTCTAAGAAAATGCCACTTCTAAGAAAAACACTTTCGGAATAACAAACCTTCGAGATAAATAACTTAAACTTTCCAAGTTATAAATTAATAGCTTTCAAAGTAATGACCGAAACATTCAGACGACTTTGGAATAAAAACCTTGTGGACGAACTGCTCTTCGGAACAAATAACTTTCCGGTTTATTTATAATTATATATCTACATAGAGAAATTATGAGAGAAAAAAAGAGCGTTCCTTTGATGCTAAAATCTCCATTTTGATAGCAAAAAGTGTGTGGGTGGGGGTGGGGTGTGTGGGGTGTGGGGGGGGTGTGGAGTAGTGAGGCTGTCGATCTGGTCACACATCTTTAATATAGGCCTACAAGCAGGTAATTTATGTATACTAGAAAAACTCTGATGAATGTACCCAGATAAAATTGTACCGTCTAAGCTGACTTTGTCTTAGATGTTTACACCATTCTTTCAAAGTATATACACTTGTATTATAATAAATATTATATGAAATAATAAATGAACAAATGTTTGTAATAAAATTCTCTGATGTAGGTACAAAATGCAGTCAAAATGATTTTAACCACCCTGTACTTCAAGTTAAAGCTCTGAATGGTCTCTGTATGTAAATAATCCCTATGTATTTGTTTTATTTCTATTGCATGTGTGTATTATTTTATTCCGAATAAATATTATACTATACAATATAACATGAAACAAAATCGAGGGCTTAGAGCCAGAAGTATGTTTCTCATTTCGGCAACAAATGGATGGTTAATTCTGCACTCCATAATAAACGCAAGTGACTTTGGGGTATATACATTGTTACGAGTCGTACTTGACTCAAGGCCAAAATCACCTTTTACCCGAACTCACACGAATGCACAACACAAATACACTGTTTGATTTTAAGCTAACAAATCTAAGTCTTTAATTGAAAATAGAGTATGCTTGGTACATATAACAACAATTACAATAAAATCACACAATCAGTTTTGAGCCGATTGAAATAATTGTTTTGGTTTATTAAAGCTAACGATTAAAGGTTTCTTTACATATCAAAATATATATAATCAACTTTTCAGAAATAGGAGAAAAAGAGGGCGCAACGAGGGGCCTCTTTTTTTGGGACACCCTGTATTTTAGCAATCATTTTGCAACATTTTTCACCAACACTTAAATTACATTATGTTAGAAGGTTTTCCAAAAATGTTTTAATGTTATTCAAACATTTTATACCAT
This sequence comes from Amphiura filiformis, assembly GCF_039555335.1. NCBI lineage: Eukaryota > Metazoa > Echinodermata > Ophiuroidea > Amphilepidida > Amphiuridae > Amphiura > Amphiura filiformis. Next base: position 413,025 of record NW_027305531.1, read on the forward strand.
TTATATATTCCGAAATTTAAACGTTTTCTGTAAAATGTTCTTGTAGTTAATTGAGTTTTCGTCGACGCACAGTGCTCCAGGAGCACTATAACTTTGTTGCCATTAGTTAGGGCTTAGTGGTGTGTTGGTTTTAATCTTTGGAGTGAAGGAAAAGGTGGTTTTAGCTCTAACTAATAATAAATAATAATAAATAATTACAATAATAATTATTTACCCAGAGATGGAACCGAGACTGTGGGACAGTCTAGTTGTTGCTGGATACTCCATTTTTGTATGGCAAAACAATCTAACTCGAAAATTATGTATTATAAGAATTAATAAAACATTGAATGTCAAAGTATAATAATAAAGACTCCTGAGCTTGACTTATATAAGTCTATATTCGAACCAATCTTAATATAAAAAAACTACTTCAAAGCCACTTTGCTCAATATGCTGATGTTTTTGAGTTACGTTTTCCCTCACCTATTGACTTGGGCTATTCCAGAAATTAATTGCACCCCCTAAAGAAGACACGGGATTCCCAACAATATTAGTCTGTGTTCTCCATGGGAATTCCCAAGAAAAAACTGTCAATTAGCAGTGGGAAATCCCAAAAATGTATCATGTTCATTTCAAATGACTAACGAAGACATGGTCTTGGAATTTTCAAGTTTTTAAAGTAAAAAGAAATTGTCTCCTTAGGGGGTGCAGTTAATTTTTGGAATAGCCCATTACCGCGCCGCTAACAATGCGTATATAACTTTCAATGTACATTTTTGTAGCAGTTCTGCATTAACTTTTTAAAGATAATGATCTATAGCATAACGTGCATAATTGCCCTGTATTAAAATAATTGAAAGAATTAAATATGGTTTTGCTTTATGTAAAGAATATTGTAAAACTCCATGATCCAGTGTTTACCAGTGATATATTTTTGCCAATTGTCTTTAAATAAGTACAATAAATTAATTAAGTTGACTTTGTCTTTAATAGATGTTTACACCATTCTTCAAAGTATATACACTTGTATTATAATAAATATTATATGATATAATAAATGAACAAATGTTTGTAATAAAATTCTCTGATGTAGGTACAAAATGCAGTCAAAATGATTTTTAACCACCCTGTACTTCAAGTTAAAGCTCTGAATGGTCTCTGTATGTAATCCCTATGTATTTGTTTTATTTCTATTGCATGTGTGTATATTTTATTCCGAATAAATATTATATTATACAATATAACATGAAACAAAATCGAGGGCTTAGAGCCAGAAGTAGCTATGTCCACAATTACATGTTACTCATTTCGGCAACAAATGGACAGTTAATTCTACCCTCTATAATATAATTAAGTGACTTCACTTTGGGGGTAGAATTAACTGTCCATTTGTTGCCGAAATGAGTAACATGTAATTGTGGACATAGTTACTTCTGGCTCTAAGCCCTCGAAATAATGACCTTTTATAAAATTATGGTTGAGGGCACAATTGTACATTGATAAACATGTAGTTAGTTATGTGTCAGATATGTACCCAAATAAAAACTGTACAATTATGAATACTGACCTTTTATAAAATTATGGTTGAGGGCACAATTGTACATTGATAAACATGTAGTTAGTTATGTGTCAGATATGTACACAAATAAAAACTGTACAATTATGAATACTGACGTTTTAGCGTAGTAACACACTAAGAACTAAATGTAAAATTTCAAATATGTATTAAATTGTCAAGAAGGGCGATAGAATAAAGGAACATTATTCTAAAAAGAAAGAACCTCACTCACTCATTAATATTTCGTAGCAACGACATCTCATACATATATTTTCTAAGAAAATGCCACTTCTAAGAAAAACACTTTCGGAATAACAAACCTTCGAGATAAATAACTTAAACTTTCCAAGTTATAAATTAATAGCTTTCAAAGTAATGACCGAAACATTCAGACGACTTTGGAATAAAAACCTTGTGGACGAACTGCTCTTCGGAACAAATAACTTTCCGGTTTATTTATAATTATATATCTACATAGAGAAATTATGAGAGAAAAAAGAGCGTTCCTTTGATGCTAAAATCTCCATTTTGATAGCAAAAAGTGTGTGGGTGGGGGTGGGGTGTGTGGGGTGTGGGGGTGTGGAGTAGTGAGGCTGTCGATCTGGTCACACATCTTTAATATAGGCCTACAAGCAGGTAATTTATGTATACTAGAAAAACTCTGATGAATGTACCCAAATAAAATTGTACCGTCTAAGTTGACTTTGTCTTAGATGTTTACACCATTCTTTCAAAGTATATACACTTGTATTATAATAACTATTATATGAAATAATAAATGAACAAATGTTTGTAATAAAATTCTCTGATGTAGGTACAAAATGCAGTCAAAATGATTTTTAACCACCCTGTACTTCAAGTTAAAGCTCTGAATGGTCTCTGTATGTAAATAATCCCTATGTATTTGTTTTATTTCTATTGCATGTGTGTATTATTTTATTCCGAATAAATATTATACTATACAATATAACATGAAACAAAATCGAGGGCTTAGAGCCAGAAGTATGTTTCTCATTTCGGCAACAAATGGATGGTTAATTCTGCCCTCCATAATAAACGCAAGTGACTTTGGGGTATATACATTGTTACGAGTCGTACTTGACTCAAGGCCAAAATCACCTTTTACCCGAACTCACACGAATGCACAACACAAATACACTGTTTGATTTTAAGCTAACAAATCTAAGTCTTTAATTGAAAATAGAGTATGCTTGGTACATATAACAACAATTACAATAAAATCACACAATCAGTTTTATTATATTGGTACTTAACCAGCGGTCTTCTTGTTGGTGATTCTAGAGTTCTTGCAATGTTCCGGACGACTGATGTAATATATCCTTATTCACTTGTCCTGCGAAAATCAGCGAAGTCCATAGTACACTTGCATTTATAAATCCTTGCGTATAAAATCCTCATACGGAAATGATGATGCTTCCTCCAATCTCCTTTGCGCTGCTATCTCCACAAATATATCTCCTTGCGCTGCTTTCTCCACAAATATGTCTCCTTGCGCTGCTTTCTCCAAAAATGGTGTTTCTTTCACCAACCACTCTTTTTCAGGGAACAGGTTTTTTTAACACAGCTCCGCTGTTTTTGACAGATGCGTTGCCTTCACAAACCCAGCAAACTCCAGCAATTTGACAGAAGAACTTTTAATCCTTTGATGAGGAAGAGCACTTTTGTGTGCTCGCTGTCTTCTTCGTTGCTGTATTAAAATTAGCTCAATTATTGGCTATATAAACTGGTTAAAATGTACTTCTTTTTTGAAGCACGAAGACCATCACACACATGTGGAGTTCTCAATCTCACATGACATTCTGTAAAGTCCCAACAAAAGCCTTCCACTTTTTATATCAGTACTCATGCAAAAAACCCATCATCTATTAATAAACCATTACTTCAATCACATTTTCACAACATTGCTGCAATCTTGGGATTTCCCAAGATTAATTATACACATTCACCTTTCACATTACATCACTTCCTGGGGGGTTTTCCTGACTATGGTGCAATATACTGAACTGGGAATTTCCAAGTTCCAAACATAGATCTGACTTTGTTTACAATAATTTGGGGGAATTCCAAAATACAAGGGGGTTTCCCATCTCATGACATACTTTCAGCTTGTAAACAAAGTTAAATAATTAAATTAAATCAAATTACTCAGGGCACATCACACCTCCCCTTAAAAGAAGAAAGTTCGAATGTCATGAAAACTTTCTAAAATGCTTTCTTCTTTACATCAACTTCAACATATTATCAACTTTGAGTATTTAACTCATCATACACAGTGACTACTTGTCACACAAGTTCCCTTTTAAAAGGAATTTTTGTTTATCAGTCTCTTTTATGCAATTCTGGACAGGGCATCAGCCATTACATTGTCTTTTCCTTAATATGTTTGATGTCCAGATTGTACTCTTGCAAGGTCAAACTCCACCTCACCAGTCTTTGGTTTTTGTTCTTCATCCTGTTGATGAAGGTGATGGGATTGTGATCTGTGAAAACAAGCACAGGGTATACTGTGGTACCCAAATACACATCAAAATGTAGCAATGCTAATAGCAATGCTAGACACTCCTTCTCAATTGTGGAGTAATTTCTCTGGTGCTTGTTGAATTTCCTTGAAAAGTAACAAATGGGGTGATCTATTTGATCTTCACCCTCTTGCATCACAACACCTCCACAGCCTATGTCACTGGCATCAACAATCAGCTTGAACTGCTTCTGAAAATCAGGTGCAGTAAGTACTGGTGAACTCATGAGTATTGATTTGACTTTGTGAAAAGCATTTTCACACTGTTCTGACCAAATGAATTTTGCATCTTTCTTCAACAAATCAGTCAAAGGACTTGCTATCTCTGAAAAGTTTGGACAGAACTTTCTATAATAGCCAACCATTCCTAGAAATCTCATGAGTGCCTTCTTGTTTACAGGTGTGGGGTATTGCTCAATTGCTTGAACTTTGGCTTTGATAGGTTTCACCTGACCTTGACCTACAACATATCCTAAGTATGTGACTGTGGCATGGCAAAACTCACTTTTTACCAGGTTGACTGTCAATTGTACTTCTGACAGCTTCTCAAACAATTGATGGAGTTGTTCCATGTGTTGTTCCCAAGTTTGACTGTAAACAATCAAATCATCTACATACGCTTCACATCCCTCTATGTCTGCCACAATTTGATTTACCATTCTCTGAAATGTTGCGGGTGCGTTTTTCAACCCAAATGGCATAACTTTGTATTGGTAAAGACCAAATGGTGTACAAAAAGCAGAAATCTCTTTGGCACGGTCTGTGAGCGGAACCTGCCAGTACCCTTTCAAAAGATCAAATTTGCTAACAAATTTTGCATTCCCAATTTTGTCAATGCAGTCATCAATTCTTGGAATTGGGTACGAGTCTGTCTTTGAATGAACATTTGCAGCTCTCATGTCTGCGACCAATCGGTATGAACCATCAGGCTTGGGAACAAGAATACATGGTGAACTCCATTCACTACTACTTGGTTCTATGATATCATTGTCTAGCATATAATTGATCTCATTTTTGAGATGTTCCATTTTCAATGGATTGACTCTATAAGGATGCTGCTTGATTGGTTTTGTATCACCAACATCTACATCATGAAATGCAGCATTTGTTCTACTTGGCGTATCAGGAAATATATTGTCAAATTTGTGAATCAAATTTGCAATTTGACTTTGTTGATCTTGAGAAAGATGACCTAACTTTGAGTCCAAATTAGTGAGCACATCAGAATTGTTCAATTTTACATTATACTCTTTGTGCTCCAGCTCTTTATCCTGGACAAATGTGACATCAGAATTGTCATCTTTACTCTTGTCTACATTGGCGATTTTGTCTACATCGGCATGTTTGTCTACATTATCAGCATGTTTTACTGTACACACAGGTTTTGGAATGCCACTGTCACTTCTTTCAACATACTCTTTGAGCATATTTATGTGGCATAACTGCCTGCTCTTGCGTCTACCAGGAGTCTTGATTTATAATCTACTTCACCCACTTTTGACTCCACTTCACATGGACCATGATATCTGGCTTGTAATGGGTGTCCTGGAATTGGAAACAGCACTAGAACTTTGTCACCTGGTTTGAACACTCTCTCTTTGGCATGTTTATCATACCATTGTTTCATTTTGGCCTGACCCTGTTTCAAGTTTTCTTTGGCGATATCAGTTACTCTGTTAAGCCTATGCTTAAAATTGGAGACATAATCCAACAAATTGATATCTGATTTCTCATTGAGCCACTTTTCTTTCAACAACTTTAAGGGCCCGCGCACTGTGTGTCCAAACACTAACTCAAAAGGACTAAATCCTAAGGTTTCCTGAACAGCTTCCCTAGCAGCAAACAACAACAAGTGTACTCCCTCATCCCAGTCCCTCTGAAATTCCAAACAGTATGTCCTGATCATGTTTTTCAATGTTTGGTGGAACCTTTCTAGTGCACCTTGTGATTCTGGATGGTAAGCACTTGAGGTATACTGTTCTATACCTAATTGATACATGACCTGCTGAAATACTCCAGAGGTAAAGTTTGATCCTTGGTCTGACTGTATGGACTTGGGGAGCCCCACAAATGTGAAGAACTTAGTTAAAGCTTTCACTATAGTCACTGCTTTAATATTTCTCAAGGGTATGGCTTCAGGAAAGCGTGTTGACGCGCACATAATTGTCAGAAGGTACTGATTACCTGACTTAGTCTTTGGTAGGGGGCCTACACAATCAATAATAACCCTACTAAATGGTTCATCAAAGGCTGGAATTGGCTTCAATGGAGCAGGAGGTATTTTCTGATTTGGCTTCCCTACTACTTGGCATATGTGACATGTTTTGCAATATTCAGAAACATCTTTTCTGAGAGTGGGCCACCAGAAATGTCTCAGAATTCTTTCATGAGTTTTCTTAACACCCAAATGCCCTGCCATTGGACTGTCATGTGCTATGTTAATTACTTCAGTGTGGTATACTTTTGGTACCACAATTTGGTGCACTACCTTCCACTCTTCATCGGCAGGTACATCAAGGGGGCGCCATTTTCTCATTAGCACTCCATCTTGTTTGTAAAAACAGACAGAATTTGGTTCTGCTTCCTCTAGGGTCAATGCCCTTTGATTGATTTCTTTGAGTTCTGGGTCATTTTGTTGCTCCAGAATTAGCTTGTCATGACTTAATGGGTCTTTCATGGTTTCCCCAATGTGTTCATGCTCAGAGGCTGTGTCATTTTGAGGGTCTTTTTATCCCTGGAGAAGGAAGTTTATCTTCTTTCTCATTCAACTTTGACACAAATGTGTCTTCCAAATTGTAGCCTAAGTCATCAATTTGGTTGTCCTCAATTGTTTCTAATGAGGCTCTCTTACTCATTGCCCGTGTCACTGCACATGCAGGAAATATCTCCTCTTCCTCACTATTATCATCCTGTAAACAGGGCTTATCTGTAACTATTGGGTCAGGAAAAACCTTCCCCCTGCCAAATCATTTCCTAGCAACATGGACACTCCCTTGACTGGCAATTCATGTCTAACTCCTATGGTTACAGGACCAGAAACCAAGTCAGATGTCAAGTTAATTTTGTGGAGAGGTACACTAATTATTTCCATCCCAATACCCTGGATCAAAGCATTACCTGCTGAACTATCCTCATTAAAGGGCAAAGTTCCTTCCAGAATCATAGACCGTGCACAACACGTATCTCGCACAATCTTGATGGGCTTTGGACTACCATTCTCACCAAGTGATACTACTCCCTCCAACACAAATGGTTCAAATTCTTCACACACCTTGTCGGTCTCACCTCCCTTTTGTGGGAATTCTTGTTTCTTGATTTGACTGACTTTTTCCTTTGACTCAAGCGACACTGCACATCCCACAGTATTACTAGCAGTTTGCTGCTGTTTTTGTGCGTCTTGTCTGCCTTTTAAGAAATAACACTGGGTCATCGTATGCCCTGGTCTCTTACAGTGAGTACAAGTTACTTTGGATTTAAATTCAGTCCCAAATTTTGCTTTGTTACCTGAACTCCCTGGGGTCCCTCTACCACCAGCACTATGCTGTGAATTAGACTGAGGTTTCACTTCTTGTGTACCACCCTGATTTGCTCTAGGTTGATTATGGCTGAACCTGTTTGAATAACTTCTGTTATGACCAAATCTACTCCCATTCAATTTGTGAGTTAAGCCATAGTCGTCCGCCATTGTCGCCGCCTCATTTAGCGTCTTAATTTTGCTAGCGCTTTCATCCAAATGGGTTTTAATGTCAACGTGGACACATTTCTTGAACTCTTCTATAAGAACCAATTGCTTAAGTTGGCCGAAATCATCTTTGACTTCTTTTGAACCAAGCCACCTGTCAAACATTTGTTCTTTCACTCTAGCAAATTCTACATGGGTTTGATCTGCTTGCTTTCTTGAATCTCTGAACTTTTGTCTGTATGCTTCAGGCACCAGTTCATAGGCCTTAAGGACTGCCTGTTTGACTTTTTCATAATTATTACACTTCTCTATTGGTAGAGCTGAGTAAGTTTCCCTGGCCTTCCCCACAAAACTACTTTGCAAAAGTAGGGTCCAATGCTCTTTAGGCCATTTCAAATTTGTAGCTACCTTTTCAAAATGTTCAAAGTACTCGTCAACCTCTTTTTCTTTGAATTTAGGCACAAGCTTTACATACTTTGTAACATCAAAACCTGACTTTGACTTTGAGGAGAAACTTGATGAGTATTTGTCACCTAGCTTAGCCAACTTCTCTTGTTCAAACTCAATTTCTTTTTCTTTCAAATGTGCTTCCATTTGAATTTTTGGTAGTTTTTCCTTTTCTTCCATTTCTAATTTGTGGTGCTCAAGCGCCATCTTTTCTTGGCGTGCTTTTTCTTCCATTGCTAGTTTTTGTTTTTCAATGTCTAGCCGTTCTTGTTTCTCTTTATTTTCCATATCTAATCTTTCTTGTTTTTCTTTATTTTGCATATCTAGCTTTTGCATGTCCAACTGCAATTGCATTTTCATTTTCCATTTCCACCTGAACTTCTAGTTCTTTCAACTTAACTGCATCCCCGATTTCAGTTTTGACCTCTTTTCTCTTGTCCAAAATGGATTCCTCAAAATACTCTTCATCAACCAAAACTTCAATCAAGGCATTTTTGATTATTTGTTTTCTGTTGGCTTGCTTAACATCCAATTCATAGTATTTTGCAAATGCTAATAAATCAGGTTTCTTCAACTTATCAAACTTCTCCCAATCTATAGTTTCAAGAAACTCTTCTGCTTTAAACTCTGCCATACTGTACTTTCACTTTTAAGACTCAGTAAATTAATGTCAACTTTTTTTTTTTTACAGTGTATATCCCGGACGACGAGCCCCCAATTTTTGTTACGAGTCGTACTTGACTCAAGGCCAAAATCACCTTTTACCCGAACTCACACGAATGCACAACACAAATACACTGTTTGATTTTAAGCTAACAAATCTAAGTCTTTAATTGAAAATAGAGTATGCTTGGTACATATAACAACAATTACAATAAAATCACACAATCAGTTTTATTATATTGGTACTTAACCAGCGGTCTTCTTGTTGGTGATTCTAGAGTTCTTGCAATGTTCCGGACGACTGATGTAATATATCCTTATTCACTTGTCCTGCGAAAATCAGCGAAGTCCATAGTACACTTGCATTTATAAATCCTTGCGTATAAAATCCTCATACGGAAATGATGATGCTTCCTCCAATCTCCTTTGCGCTGCTATCTCCACAAATATATCTCCTTGCGCTGCTTTCTCCACAAATATGTCTCCTTGCGCTGCTTTCTCCAAAAATGGTGTTTCTTTCACCAACCACTCTTTTCCAGGGAACAGGTTTCTTTAACACAGCTCCGCTGTTTTTTGACAGATGCGTTGCCTTCACAAACCCAGCAAACTCCAGCAATTTGACAGAAGAACTTTTAATCCTTTGATGAGGAAGAGCACTTTTGTGTGCTCGCTGTCTTCTTCGTTGCTGTATTAAAATTAGCTCAATTATTGGCTATATAAACTGGTTAAAATGTACTTCTTTTTTGAAGCACGAAGACCATCACACACATGTGGAGTTCTCAATCTCACATGACATTCTGTAAAGTCCCAACAAAAGCCTTCCACTTTTTATATCAGTAATCATGCAAAAACCCATCATCTATTAATAAACCATTACTTCAATCACATTTTCACAACATTGCTGCAATCTTGGGATTTCCCAAGATTAATTATACACATTCACCTTTCACATTACATCACTTCCTGGGGGGTTTTCCTGACTATGGTGCAATATACTGAACTGGGAATTTCCAAGTTCCAAACATAGATCTGACTTTGTTTACAATAATTTGGGGGAATTCCAAAATACAAGGGGGTTTCCCATCTCATGACATACTTTCAGCTTGTAAACAAAGTTAAATAATTAAATTAAATCAAATTACTCAGGGCACATCACAACATGGTCACTTGTATCTCATTAAATTTAGTCCACGTTATCTATTTTGTAACCCGACGGTGTTGTGTTATTCATACTTTGACTGTAGATGAATAAGAGTTTGTCCGAGAAAACTCTGATTTCTGCAATTGGAAGCTTTCCAACTTTAATTCTTTATGTTGTGCAAATATTTTATATTTTATAACTTTCCAAAGAACATTTGAGCCAATAATGACAATGAACAAGTGCTTACAGCTTTACGTGCACTGATATTTGATACCATGCAACCTTATTGCTGAAGTTTTAAAAGATTTAAACTTTGTATTACAATTTCTTGTAAATATTCCAAAAATATTAATGTGTGTGACATTTTTTTTAAAGCCAGATGGAATTCTTTATGCAATAATTCTTTATACAACATTTATATCAACATTAACAAAAAAAGATATGTACAAGTACCAAGCCTCGTCTTACATGTAAGCTTTCATTTTCAATATCGTGCAGGTTGTCAAAAATAAACAAAACCTATAATTAAATGTTTTGCAAGAAACAGATTATTTAAACAGAACTAAAGGATTTCACGGTACAAAAGATGAAGCCCATTGACCATGTTGACAGTTAACCACTAGTGTGCATTGTTTTGAATCAAACTTGGAATGAAGTGAATTGACGCATGCGTTATGTAATCGCTCATTTCTTCGCAATCAGTCAACCGCTTCCAGTAAAATTAGCGTCTATTTCTCAACTTACGTTCAAATTCATTCGCTCGGTAATTTTTTCTTGGACACCCTTTTAGAGGGCAGAATTAACCGTCCATTTGTTGCCGAAATGAGTAACATGTAATTGTGGACATAGCTACTTCTGGCTCTAAGCCCTCGAAATAATGACCTTTTTATAAAATTATGGTTGAAGCACAATAATTGAACATTGATAAACATGTGTCAGATATGTACCCAAATAAAAACTGTATAATTATGAATACTGACGTTTTAGCTTAGTAACACACTAAAAACTAAATGTAAAATTTCAAATATGTATTAAATTGTGAAGAAGAGCGATAGAATAAAGGAACATTATTCTAAAAAGAAAGAACCTCACTCACTCATTAATATTTCGGAGCAACGACATCTCATACATATATTTTCTAAGAAAATGCCCCTTCTAAGAAAAACACTTTTGGAATAACAAACCTTCGAGATAAATAACTTAAACTTTCCAAGTAATAAATTAACAGCTTTCAAAGTAATGACAGAAACATTCAAACGAATTTTTGGAATAAAACCTTATGGACGCGCTGCTCTTCGGAACAAATAACTTTCCGGTTTATTTATATATCTACATAGAGAAATTATGAGAGAAAAAAAGAGCGTTCCTTTGATGCTAAAATCTCCATTTTGATAGCAAAAGTGTGTGGGTGGGGTGGGGTGTGTGTGGGGGTGGGGGTTGTGGAATAGTGAAGCTGTCGATCTGGTCACACATCTTTAATATAGGCCTACAAGCAGGTAATTTATGTATACTAGAAAAACTCTGATGAATGTACCCAAATAAAATTGTACCGTCTTGTGGTGATAATTCCAGCAAACACAAAAATATATTAAAAACGTTATAAACAGGTTATAAACATCATGTTTCCGTTTTCAATGGTTTAAATGTCGAGTTATAAGGCTAATGAACGCGTTTTTAAAGGGCTTTTTATGAAAAAACTAAAAACAAAAACACTGTCACAACATTTTAAAAATGTTTTCAAAATATCATTGTATTTTGTTTTTGACAAACCATTTTGCACAATATTTTGTCAAAACTTAAATAACATTATATTATGATGTGTTGAAACAAGTTTACCAAAATGATTTGAATAATATCTAAAGTTTTATCCCATTTTATAATATCCTTAATAACCCGACACTTAAATGCTATCTGCAAACTGTTTTGGATTTGCTGGGTATAGTCTTTTAATTTAATTTGTTGTGCGTTATATAAGGTAATTTACATTTAATAAGAAAGCATGTACATTTGCATTGTTAATCTTGAAATTATCCATTAAAATCTCAAGAATGTAATCCAAGCTTCATTTTGTTTAAATTTTTAAGGCACCACATCGAATTTTGTCCTATAGAACTATCGGTGCCCGGTTAGGTACCGAACACTCTTAACATTACTCCCTGGAGATGTAATAAATTGTAACAAGCATAATAATTAAGAGTTGAATAGTGTTATTGTTTTTCATTCAGGGTACAATAAAAAGTGTCATCGGTACCTCTTCGGGTACCGATAGTGCTATAGGACCAAAAAGATGTTGTACCAATATATTCATCCCATTGTCATCTTCATCTCTACCCTCATTTTGTTCCCTTGCTGTGGTGGTGCCACAGCCCAGGAGCCACGATTGGGTGGAGGGGTTATTTTCCCCAATTATTTCTGTACTCCCTGTTTGCCCCTGTCAGGATACAAAATCACTGAAAACCACTATTATTGGCGAAAATGGCCATATTTTGGCAATAGATTAACCAAATGGCTATTGAGGGGTGTCACACACTTTACACTCCTCTAGCTACCGCCCTGCCCGGGATGAAAAAACAAGCAAGCAAACAAACAAACAAACCGAGTAGTCATTGGAGGAGGACCATTTGAAAATTCCTAATCCCTAGAAGATATGATGACAACATGTTAGACACATTGCTATTATTCAAATTTTCTTTTAAATGGATTTTTCATGACTAATCAGGTAACCTACACTACGCCCTCTTTATAATATGACAATTCCAAATTGCCGAGGAGGGCTTGAGATAGATGGAGTTGCACAAACGGGGTCGGTAATGACATTCCCTGAAAGCTATTTATATATGTAATGGACAACGTACACTTTATGTAAGGAACTATTATAGGCAAGGGCAAAGACTGACAAGAAATGTCAAGAATACTTGTTATACAATATATATCTCGGCCTGCCAAAAAATCTTTGTCCCCTTTGCACATGCGGCACATGCGAAACGTTTTGTTTCCAGATTTGCAAACTTTAAATGGACTATGCGAGCGTAGCGAGCAGGAAATTTTGCATATTTGAACGTTTCTGTAGAATTTTCCTAAGCCTTTTTAGAGCGTGTTATTTAATAGGTGCCTCATATATTTAACGGGTTTCGTGGATGTAACTGCTGCCTATGACACCGTATGGCACAGGGGCTCACTGCAAAGCTACTTCGTATGATACCGGACAGACGTATGGTTCAATATATTCTGAACCTGATCTCAAACCGGAGCTTCGTCCTGAAGACCAGTGACGGACAGCAAAGCAGACTTCGCCGTCTTAACAAGGGATCTGTACTGGCTCCTTTGCTATTCAACATCTACATCCATGACCTGCCTAAAACAACATGAAAGAAGTACGGCTACACAGATGACCTAGCCATCCTGGCAACGCATAGGAAATGGTAAAACATCGAGAAGGTCCTCAGCAATGACATGGATACCCTATCAACATATTTGAAGAACTGGCGCCTAAAGCTCGGTGAAGGGAAAACAGTTTCAGCGGATTTCCACCTGAACAACAAGGAAGCTAAGCGGGAACTAAACATCATGGTCAATTAGAGTCAACTTTGCTTTCCAAGCTACCCCTACCTACCTTGGAGTGAAACTTGACAGATCGCTTACCTACCGACAACACCTGGCAGGCCTCCGCGACAAAGTCACAGCACGGGGAGCTCTTATTCGACGCCTCGCAGGAACAGGTTTGAGAGCCAGCGTTTCCACTCTACGCACTGCAACCCTGGCTTTGGTTTACGCCCCTGCCGAATACTGCGCACATGTATGGAGTAGGAGTGCCCATGCACACGAGCTTGTACAACTCTCTCCGCACCATAAGTGGTTGCCTTCGCCCAACCCCAGCAGAACAGCTGTCAGTACTAGCAGGTATTCCACCGGGTGATCTGAGGAGGAAGTCGCAGACCAAGGCCCTGACTCGGCGTGCTTTGAACCCAGACCATCTTCTCCATGAAGTAGTCAACAGAGACATTCAGCAACCTCGTCTGAAGTCGCGGCACCCATTTACATTGGAGGCACATGCTTTGATCCATCAGGCACATACCAAAAATACATCGGCTCACTGGACAGGCAATTAACGGCAGCAGAGATGGCATTTGTCATCTTCGCCTCTAAAGAGCTATATCCAAGATACTTCGAAATCCAGCCCTGGTGGGGTCATGAAGTCGGTAAAAAAACCCTGTAAAACTGGCTAAATATAAAAGCTACGAAAATAGACAAATAAGGCATAAACATTCCAACTAAGTACAATGTTGACTACGTTTACATTCTTTCAAAATAGCCAACTTTTAATTTGAAAGGCTATTAAAATCCAGGAACGTCCGGGCCCTGCCCTTTCAACCCTGGCAGGCTCACACATATGGCGCATAATGCTATGTGCCACTTAGGGACAATTAAAAAACACTTGTAGCGAGGGGGGAGTGGCTGCCACAAAATTGGGGGGGGAGCGGCTGAAAATGTATATCCGTCTGAAGGGGGGGGGCCTAATAAAAATATCACCTTAAGTTTTCTCATAGAACATGTGTTTACACTATTTTCTATGGGGTTGACGCTCATTTTTCATGGTAAAAATGGGATCCTGAACTTAATGCTATTTCCAAAATAGGGGGGCTGAAAAAATATGTGAATTATAATGAAAGTATTCTTCAGTCATACCAATCCAAAAGAGGCATTCAAAGTCAAACCCATCCATGATTCGTGCATCTCTCTTCTTAGCAACATCAGCAATGTTATAGAGGCAGTGGTACATGGATAACTTTAAAAGTAAATTAAATATGATGTAGCACTTATATCAGACATACGGTTTGCCTTTAGATCCCATCGCAGCACGGCTGACATCCTTACTATTCTCTCTCAGCAACTTCTAATGTCCTGAATAGATGCTATTACAATGAACATCAAAGGTTAATTAAATTTTGACAAGGTGTGACATAACGGTCTTTATTCCAAGGGAAAATGACTTTCTGACAAGTAAATTCAAAGCTACCTATCCAACCAGTCCATTAATATGGTCCTTTCTGTCCAGTCTTCTAGTTCTACATTCATCATAGTGTCTATGTCACAAGGCTAAATACTGGACCCGCTGCTTCATTGATGACATGGGAGACGAGTGCGAATATGAGGAGCTGGGCAGACAAATGGAAAATAACCTTCGAGCCATCCAAATGTAAATTCCTGACCATCTCTAGAAAGAGGGCCTGACTTTTTTTCTCACAACAATAAACTGGCAGAGAAGGATGAACTGGAAATCCTAGGTGTCGCGGTTGATAAGAAGCTTTAGGTCTGGGCACATTTCGAACATCACAGCAAGAGGTGGGGAGAAGCTTGGAGCCCCAAGGAAGGTCGCAAACAAACTGAATGTCATAGGGAGAGTTAATCTACAAAGCCCAGGTTGGATGTGTCATGGAGTATGCATCACTGTGCTGATGAATGCTTCTACCACCACATCACATGGACAGTGCCGTATAAGAAACTGAGATGAAAACCGAATCTCCTTGATACAAAATTTAAGTTTTTAACAAAAGGTAGAAACAAAAATATCTATATCTTGTGAGTCAAGAGGTTAGGCAGGATAATAGGAAACCACGTGACCAAAACCAAAACCAAAACTAAAACTCAATATTTGAAATGAGGCATTGTCATTGGGTATGCAGGGTCTATTCATACAGACAAGCGCACCTATTATTACTGGTCAATACTGACCTTCACTTGTCCATATGACGATATGTGCACAAATACTGTATGCCCGTTGGCAATACTAGCTGTCTGAAAGTTTTAAGGAGTGTCCACCTAATGCACACTCAAACTTCTCGACTTCATCCAGAGCAAATCATTACGGATCATGGGTGTAAATCAAAGCATGCCAGATTGGAGCTAAACATCGCTTCACAACATCACAGACGACAGCTGCTGCAACTGTACTCTATAAGATGCACACAAGCTTGTGCCATCCTGACCCGAAGGCAGTCTTTATAGTTGATGTGAGACAGGGTTGTCTCTCGCCTTGCCTCTTCAATCTATAACTGGAATTTGTCATGAAAGACATCCAAAATCTAGGCTACTGATATGCAGATGGGTGACATGTGCATTAAAAACATTCGTTTTAGATAACACAACACTCATGGATATGGATTTTGAGAATCTGCAAATCTCCAGTAATTAATTGGAAAAAAGCATACAGCAGCTGGGGAATAATAACCCGACAAAATGCAAAATTACGTCTGACGACTCTACAGATATCGTGCTGAACAAGATTGAAATTATTGAGCCCATCACGTAGTCTTTCTTTGAAGTAGTTTCCTCAGTAGAAGAGGATATTAAACGTCGCACAAAGTTAGTAGACTGGACATTTGGTAGACAGAAACGTACCATCTGGTCTAACCATGATATCATCAGATCACATTTCTAACATTTCTGTCATATCACCAGATCTCATCCTCATTAGGCCAAAAAGAAGTTGTTTTGAAGCTGAAAAATGTATTTGTGAGATAATTATCTTTAAATAAACCAAGTTAGTTACAAAAATACTCCCAGTCTTCATTAATAACGTGATTTTAAATTAAATTTGGTCATGTAATGCATGAATGAATTAATGAATTAATGAACTTGAAAAGGGAAGTTCAATATATAGTGCACCAGCTGACGCACTGAACATGCATACATATTTATTTGAATAAGTATAATTTTCACATAAAGTTCATCAAGTATTATGATTTAAAAATTTCAATTAAACTTTTTGGTTAAGTTGAATCTATGGAAATATATTGATTATTTGATAGAAAAATATGTCTGATTAAAATAATTACTAGTGAATATTGAGTTATTTATGTTGCAAATTATTTTAATCAACAAATAATTATATTATGTATTATTAATGTATTGTTTGCAAATACTGATGATGTCATAGACCAATAAATAGATTTATATTGTTTGGGCTCAGTTAGTATTATTCTGTCAAGTTCATGTGAAGGAAGCACACCTATGTAATAGGCCTATCAAACAGGTTGTGTTCACATAGAGTAAACTTACCGAAGTCAGTTCAGGATATTACTGGTATATTGAGATTGCAACAACGTGAGAGCAAGCAAAACAATTTGGCAAGTAAGTTTTCAGCTTTCTTGTTTTTCTTTAAATGTTAGTTTGTATTGAATTTGGTGGTGGGTGTGTGTGCGTTACATGTGTATGTTGAATGAAGGAAGACATGCCTGTTGGTGCCAATTTAGGCTTTTAAGCATTTGTATGTGAGGTGCGCCCTTAATTCAGTAAGCGATCTAAATTTAGCTCATCTCTGGACTTGCGCAGAAGTCGTGTAAACAATCAGACAGACAAAATGGCGGAAAGTTACCCGTGGTAATTACAATTTGTTCTACCACTGAATACACAAAATCACTAAAATCAGACTAAATAGATATCGTACAGTATTGTGAATAATCAACGAGTATTAAACTAGAGATATTAAAGAATTGGTTTGTAAGTGAAAACTGTGTTTGGTGCGTATGTTCAACGAATCCCAGGTTACATTCTGCAAAGTAGGGATCGATCTGTCTCAAATAGGCCAAGAGTTCGTTCGTCAGGGCGAAGTTTTGGTAAAACCCCTACATTAAGTAGAACAAATTGTAAATGTTCATAAATTGAACAAAGGTTTATGACATGCTATAAGGTTCATGTTGAACCATTGTCATAAAATAGAACAGGTATTGCTGTAGAGTCGCAAATTGGCGAGATTTATGGCAAATAAACAAGGTTCTATTTATAGAGCAGTGCAGTGTCGAGTGACAACACACAGTGCAGTACGCCTGTGTGTGTATACTGTATTGCAAGCTTTTCTGTGATATCAATGAGGGCTGTACAGCAATCGGTACATGTACATGTGTATAGCAAATAAGCTTATAGAAATACAGTACGTCTGTAAACAAGCTAAAAGTTATTTCTGGGCTATTCACATGACAGTGCACGTACATCAGTATAGCATACACGCTAAAATAAATAAATCAAGACAAAGAAATAACAGTCATGTGAGCTCATGTGACAGTGCTTCCCATGTCTGTTCAGCAAGGATATTTAAATGAAAATCGAGGCTCTACAGTGTTTTGTGTGCGTAAACTCTGTATAGCAAATAATTATTCGAGCAAGCTTATTAATTAAGCAAAAATTAAGATTCGGTGTGCATCCCGCATATCGCATCTGCATAGCACGCTGCAAATTTGCGCGTAACAACGCATACATACATGCAGACATACTCCTATTGATTTTAGGATTTTAAGGCAAATATACACGCACGACAGACGCTTTCTTGATTTCGAGCATAAATCAAGGCTTTTCGGCTAAAAATATAAGCGTGCTTTGGCGAAAATAGGCCTACATCGGTAGGATTCGGTACAAACTGTGTACAATAAATCGCAATCGCATAAGAATCGTGTGTAAATAAATGCCGCATTATAAGCCACACCCATAGCATGTGTGTCAAAGCTACAATTGAGGAGCTTATTTAAGCAAAATTAAGTTCCGGTGCTTCTCGCATATTATATTGCATCAGCATAGCACGCCGCAAATTTGCGCGTAACAATAAGACGCGTCCCTTTCTTGATTTTAGGGCGGTAACGAATCAAGGCATACATACACGCATACAAAATATATACTTGATTTTAGGGTGCATGCAATAGTTTACCCCTTTCTTGATTTAAGGGCGATATTCGAATCAAGGCATACTTACATGCAATACTTACCCCTTTCTTGATTTAAGGGCGAACTCGAATCAAGGTCAATATACATGCATGACATACTCTTTCTTGATTTCAGAATAAATCAAGGCTTTTCGGCAAAATACAAGCGTGCTTTAGCGAAAAAAATTGTGTCGAAATTGTGTGTAAACAAACATTGCATAATAAGCCAAGCGTATCGCAAGTGTCTCAAAGCTACGACTGAGGGCTCCCTTCATCC
Source organism: Amphiura filiformis (assembly GCF_039555335.1). NCBI lineage: Eukaryota > Metazoa > Echinodermata > Ophiuroidea > Amphilepidida > Amphiuridae > Amphiura > Amphiura filiformis. The sequence goes on from NW_027305531.1 coordinate 432,007, forward strand.
AACAAATAGATTGATATAAAGTTGAGGCACAAAGGAGAGTAATAAAATGAGCAATAAAAGTACAAGTTCTTCTGCTCACAGGAGTAGCAAAAGGTCATCCAGAACTTCACTATCGAAAAACACAGAGTATGCCCTCCTTGAGGCAGCCACCAGAAAAGCGGAGCTGCAATGCCGCACCGAGGCACTCAAATTAAAACAGTCTCTGGAAAAAGAAGAGTTTGAGTTGCAGGCTAAAGCAAGATACTTAAAGCAATCTCTGGAAAAAGAAGAGTTTGAGTTACAGACTAGAGCAAAAGATTTGCAACAAAAGAGGGAGCTGCTAGCCATGGAGACAGAAATAAATGTCGAGGTAGCAAAAATAGCTACATTGGAAAAATACGATGACGAATCAAAGAGCAGAAGTAGCAGGACATTATCGGAAGATATTCCACCAATTCTAATTAGTGACAAAATTTCGGTGAGTCGTTGGCTAGAAGATACTAAAGAAATTCAAGGAGCCACAGGCCCAAATCCATGGGAAAGTCCCAGTGACAATACAACAAAGCAGGAAATTGCAAAAAAGCAAATTAACATGATCTCTGAGACGCACTGTGACATACAGCAACCAAAGAAACAGTTGTCTACCAGTAGTCTAGTAGCGCCATTGAATATGGGAAAGTGGTCAACTATTAGTCCAGTGCAAATCGGCATGCTACCACAAAATGACACCGTCGGTCAATTGGATATGGGAATGTTGTCAGCTAATAGTCCCGTGCAAGTCGGCATCACACCACAAAATGACGCCGGTCAATTACCGTTTGCAGCAGCGCCGGTGGATATGAGAAAGTTGTCAATTAGTAATCCATTGCTAATCAATATCCCCCCACAATATGACATAGGTCAATCGTCAGCCATAGCAACACCGATGGATAGAGACAGAGATCAGTCAAAAGAGATCAAAACTCCAGCTGGACAAGTCAAGACATGTCCTGACGATGACATGCAACCACAACTAGGAAATTCATCCTTATTCATGAATGCAAGCATGGGTCAACCTACGAGTATGACGGTGCCTACCATGGCAACACAGAATGTAAACAATGAGAGTTTACAACAAAGGGATCCAGCCAATAGTGACCTTGGCAAGTTAACGCAATTGCTCATCACACAACAAGTTCGAGCACAACTGCCAGCACAGAAGATCCAAGTATTTAGCGGAGATCCGTTAAAATTCACCACATTCATGAAAGCCTTTGAATACGGAGTAGAGGACAAAATTTTAGATGGCAGAGACAGAATTAACTATTTATGGCAATACACCGCAGGTGAACCCAAGAGCCTGGTGAACAGCTGCTTGTATTACACAGACGCCAATGAAGGATATATCAAAGCGAAGCAGCTACTTACCAAACGGTTTGGAGACAGTCACAAGATTGCGCAAGCTGTTTTGAAGAAAGCAAAGGAATGGCCAGACGTCAAGGAACAGGCTAGTTGCCTTAATGAATTTTCATTATTCTTGCTAGAGTGTCACAATATGATGCAAGCTAACAGTCCCTTGAAAGAACTGGACAACACAAGTAGTCTGCAATTGTTGGTTGGTAAACTGCCATATAGGCTTAAGAACTTATGGAGAGCCAAGGTGTATGATATACAGGAAGAAAAACTGAGAACCATTGGCTTCAAAGACTTGGTTGACTTTGTGAGTCGCCACGCACAGATCGTCGCAAATCCAGCCTTTGGTACAATTAGCAGCGACACCAAGAGTAATAGCAGAAGTCAACAATATGACCACAAACCAAAGCCAAGAACTTCAAGTTTTGCCACCGGTACCCATAGTGAAGAGAAATCGCCTCAAAAACAGTGTCTTCACTGTGATACTTCCACACATACACTGGAAGTATGCAGGGTGGTCCAGAAGAAACCATACGATGAAAGGGTGGCTACTCTGCGGAAACTGGGCGTGTGTTTTGGCTGTGTCAAGAAAGGATCTCACTTCGTCAGAGACTGTACAAAAAGAGTCAAATGCATCACCTGCAAAGGCAGGCATCCAACAGTTTTGCACCGTGAACGAGGCGAAAGAGACCCCCAGAAGTCAGAAGTAGAGGTATCAACCACATGTGGTTTAACTGGGGCAGGATGCATGGCATCGGTATTATCGGTAGTGCCGGTAACTGTACTGTCAAGAGACACAGGCAAAGAAGTCAAGACATATGCTCTGCTGGACAGCAAGAGCACTGCTGTATTCTGCTCTAAGAATCTTAAGAGCAAATTAGCTATGAAAGGAACAAAGACAAAGATCAGGATCCAAACCATCAATGGAGACAAAGATGTTGATACATACAAGTTAGCAGGTTTGGAGGTAACAGATGCAGATGGTAAAGTCAACATTGAGTTACCCAACGTTTATACCCAGGACTCTATACCAGTCAAGGTGGAAGATATGGTCTCCAAAGAAGATCTGACCCCATGGCCATATTTGCAAGATATAACAGTACCTGAGTTGCTGAAAGGGCAGAGAGTCGACCTGCTTATTGGGAATAATGTCCCAAGAGCATTGGAACCACTGGAAGTCATCCAGAGTCAACACAACGGTCCATACGCATGTAGATCAGCATTAGGCTGGGAGATACATGGGCTTACAAAGTCAAGGTCTACATCAACAACAACAAGTATGGCTTCTGTACATAGAATCTCTGTTGAGGACTTGCATAATGAGTTGGCCGATCCGTACAACCATGATATTAATAAGCGGACGATAGAAGACAGACCGCAAAATTCAATAGGTGACAACATGGTGGTGAAGTCGATTCATTTAAAGGAAGGCGACTCTCAGATGAAGCTGCCACTTAGTAACCAGGAAGTTACATTCCCAAACAACAAGTCAGAAAGTGAAATCTCACACCTGAAGAGAAAACCACAGGTCGGGGAAGAATATAACAGAGCCATAAGAGAAGGTTCTTCACCCTCACAATGGCGACATGTTGATACGGCACGGAACCCGGCTGATGAACCCTCGCGGGGTCAAACAGTAAAAAATTGTCTCAGCAAGAAGACTGAACAGCCAAGTCAACCATGTAACAGTGATGAGAACCAACTGGATAATGATCCAGAAGACGAGTCATCCGTTGACGCCATTCAAGTAGAGGAAGATGAAGATCCTATTGACAAACTACTGCGACATTATTCCAAGTGGAATTCCTTGAAGAGAGCGGTCGCACACCTACTGAGACTCAAAAGAATGTTGCTGCAAAAGGCTAAAAAGAAAAACAATGCAGCTGCCAAATGTGACAAAGAAAAAGCCCAATCTAGACAATCCTTAGAACCCACTCCAGAGTCCCACCTGTCAGCGGAGAATCTCCAGGAAGCAGAAGAAGCAATTGTTCGCTACATCCAGCAAGAAGCATTTGCTAAGGAGATCAGCACTCTGAAATCTACACCAGATCAGAAGATCACCTGTAAGAAGAGACAGAAAATAGGTTCCTTAGACAACCTGGATCCTATGATACATGATGGGATACTACGAGTTGGAGGAAGTCTCCGCAACGCTCCTGTACCAGATCACGTGAAGCAGCCAATGATTCTGCCAAAGAACCATCACGTTTCAAACCTGATTATAAGGCACACCCAGGAACATGTTAACCATCAGGGCAGAAACAATGTCTTAGCAGAACTGAGGCAAAGATTCTGGATAATCAATGCGAGCAAAGCGGTGAGAAAATTAGTGAAGCAGTGTGTAACATGCTGCAAATGCCAAACCAGAGCTGTCACACAGAGGCCCCAGAAGTGGTTGTTTCCCCAAAGAAATTTACAACCAAGAGATGTGGTGTTAATAGTTGACAACCAGGCACCACACAAATCATGGACTCTAGGCTGCCTTCAAGAAACTTACCCAGACAAGAATAAACTTGTCCGCAGCACCAAGATCAAGACACAAACCACAGAACTTGTGAGACCAGTCACAAAACTTTGTGTACTACTTGAGCAAGATAGCCCAGTGCAAGGGCCCAAGGACATGAACTAAAAAGACACGGCGAGCCCCCGGCGCCTAATCTGGGACACCAACTGGAAGTTTACTTTTAGTTGATGGGGGTACTGGAAACCCCAAGTCAGACGAAAAACAACACTGACTTTAAGGGCCTTGAGCCCATCCAGCCATCCAGTCATCATTGTGATAAGATACCAGTGTGAGAGCATGCAGACACTACCTGTACAAGATACCTACCAGTGTGGGGTGAGTGTGAACCTACCAGTGTGTGGTGAGTGTGTACCTACCAGTGTGAACTATGAGAACCATGAAGACATGCAGATGTTGGAGCCATGGAAGTTTCGACTGCTGATCAACATGGTGCAGGTTGCAGACAGCAGTCTACCATGTTGACTGTTGTGACAAGCAAAGTGAACTTCAAACTTTTATTTATAACCACTGAGGAAGTTTCCAGCACCGAAGATTTGCACTGTGAAAACGCTGACAAATGTGGTAAAATGATAATTTGCCAGGTGAAGTGAAATCCTGATATGCAGCCGCCCTTGTTGGGTTTCCTTAGGATGTCAAAGGGGATTGTTTTGTTTTGAGTTAGGCCTTTTTGTCATATTTCATTTGCCCATGGCACAGCATATCATATTTCATTTTACTTTGCAATAAGTCACTTAAATTTGAGATTGTGGACAATTTCAGCAGCTTGGTGTGAACTACAGGTACACGATAACATGTACATAGCCACCTATCAACTTCAACTTGGACATTTGCTTGAATGGCTGGTTACAAACATTGGAATTGAGAGACAGTAAATGCATCATTTTAGAACCAGCATAATTCATGTGAAATTTGGTTTTTATAGCTCGTTGGATTGAGCCTGCTACTTTCAAAAATTGCCACACATCACATGTCAGCACGCGTAGTTAATTTCACACAGTGCTCCAGTCAACAGATTGAACTGTTTACATGTATTGAACATTTGGATGGACATTAGAAATCTACAAACAAGTTGTATAAAGACAGCTTTAAATTTCAGCCTACTGACATTTATGATTGAGAAATTGTTGAGTTTAAATTAGTCCGAATTTGGACAATTCTATCAGAGTTCAACTAAACTAACCTGTTTTGGTTTAAATTGAGCTTCACAGTGTGATATAGTAAACATTTGGGTTTCATTTCTGGCAAAATTAATTGTCAAATCATCTGTGCATTTTGCACTGTTTTTGTTTGTGAAATGTTTCATTCATTTCTGTGGAGAGTTTACTGAATCACACACTGAAGTATCTTTATCAGAACAATCAGGGTTTTAGAAATCTAGCTTCATATTCTGGTTTACTCCGGTCTTTGAAGTGGATCATTTTATTCATCATTTTTAGGATCAGCATGATTATAATCAGATCATGTTGGTAATGCTCGTTATTGCCTCATTAGATTAGAAGTGCCTTTAGGTTTTATAACATTTCCCATGTGCACTTGAGGCATGTGTAAAGTTTTAATTTACATACGTATATTTACATGTAGCTTCTCCATGTGACTTGGTATGTTTGCTGGGCACTTGCTTGCCCTGCCAATTGTTTCATTCCAATTGCTCAGTGCATTTGGCACTGTTCTTGTTTTGGTCATTGTTTTTGAGTATTTACCAGATCACATGGTGAAGTGCTTTGTTTACAAATAAGTAAAGTCAATAATTTGCACAAAATATTGTGCTTTTGAGGTTTGGCTATATTTAGCCTTAAGGTATTTTTCAATTGTTCAGTTTTAAATTTAAACCTGCTCAAAGGACCAAGTTATAGAGTTGGATGATTTTGATATCATCATCATCATATGAACTGTGAAAGGACACTATAGTATAACTGCTTACAATGCAGCTTTCAAAGTAGCAATGCTACTCATTGGTCTTTAAAGAACCAGAACAGTCTATGAAAGAAGGACAACTTGACACATAGCAGAGTTAATCTTCATGAAAAGCTTCTTTATTGTGCATTCACCTGCATACAGATGTTTGCTATTTACATGAAGTGTGTCAAAATATGTTTGCGTTATATTTAGCAATCCGCCAGATCACATTTTAGTTTTGGTCACTTCGTTTCACATTGTTTGATATTTTGGAGTGAATTTACAAGGTGTCCGTTTCTAAATTGGGCACTCAATTGTTGTCAGTCAATTTAGGAGTAATTGAAAGCGCAGCGTTCAATTAGGGGCAGGAATGTTGGTGCCAATTTAGGCTTTTAAGCATTTGTATGTGAGGTGCGCCCTTAATTCAGTAAGCGATCTAAATTTAGCTCATCTCTGGACTTGCGCAGAAGTCGTGTAAACAATCAGACAGACAAAATGGCGGAAAGTTACCCGTGGTAATTACAATTTGTTCTACCACTGAATACACAAAATCACTAAAATCAGACTAAATAGATATCGTACAGTATTGTGAATAATCAACGAGTATTAAACTAGAGATATTAAAGAATTGGTTTGTAAGTGAAAACTGTGTTTGGTGCGTATGTTCAACGAATCCCAGGTTACATTCTGCAAAGTAGGGATCGATCTGTCTCAAATAGGCCAAGAGTTCGTTCGTCAGGGCGAAGTTTTGGTAAAACCCCTACAATGCCAAGTAATTTGTCGTGTAGTGGTAAGGTTGCTTCTGTCACTCAGGCAGCGAATCCGCAAAATCAGTATGGTAAGGTTGCTTCTGTCACTCAGGCCTTGCCGTCTCGATTTTAAAGGCGAGTGGTTAATCACTTGCTAGCATAATGCTAGGCGAGTGGTTGAATTTCATAATGCACTTATTGGGGGTATAATCAAGTAGAGCTTCGGTTTTAAAATGGTATTCACGTTCAAATGCTCGTGAAGCGTGCTAAAATTTGTACCTTTCTTCGCTTTGAGGGGTACAAAATCGATTACATACTGATTTTGCGGATTCGCTGGCTGATTTTGTGAGATTCGCAGCGAGCGATATTTAGTGTCCATGGCGAGTGGAAAATCGCTCACTAGAAATCGAGTTTGGGCGAGCGGTGGCGAGCGAGAGCGATCGCTCGCCTCAAACGGCAAGGCCTGTCACTGTGGGGTGTATCCTTCATGTAATTATACACGAAATGTTACACATATATATAACAGTAATATTCATTATGGATAGGCTTATGTGTATATATATGTATATAAATATATATAGATACATAGGGTGTGTGTGTGTGGGGGGGGTGTATTTTAATAGATATATACGAAACAACATTATATAGACCATTATTCTCAAACCTGTTTTCCAATATGTGTGTATGGGGGGGGGGGTGTATTGTAATAGATATTTATGAAACAACATATATATATAGACCATTACTCTCAAACCTGTTCCAATGTTCCACGTTCCAAAATTTCAAAATATCTTTATATACATGAAACAACATATATAGACCAATACTCTCAAACCTGTTCCAATGTTCCACGTTCCAAAATGTCAAAATATCTTTATATACATGAAACAATATATATAGACCATTATTCTCAAACCTGTTCCAATGTTCCACGTTCCAAAATTTCAATATTACTCTATATACATAAAACAACATATATAGACCACTACACTCAAACCTGTTCCAATGTTCCACGTTCCAAAATTTCAATATTACTCTACATACATAAAACAACACATATAGACCATTACTCTGAAACTAGTTCCAATGTTCCACGTTCCAAAATTTCAGTATTACTATATATACATGAAACAACATATATATAGACCATTACTCTCAAATTTGTTCCAATGTTCCACGTTCCAAAATTTCAGTATTACTATATATACATGAAACAACATATATATAGACCATTACTCTCAAATTTGTTCCAATGTTCCACGTTCCAAAATTTCAGTATTACTATATATACATGAAACAACATATATATAGACCATTACTCTCAAATTTGTTCCAATGTTCCACGTTCCAAAATTTCAGTATTACTATTATATACAGGAAACAACATATATATAGACCATGACTCTCAAATTTGTTCCAATGTTCCACGTTCCAAAATTTCAGTATTACTATATATACATGAAACAACATATATAGACCATTGCTTTCAAATCTGTTCCAATGTTCCACGTTCCAAAATTTCTATATTACTCTATATACATAAAACAACATATATAGACCATTACTCTCAAACCTGTTCCAATGTTCCACGTTCCAAAATTTCAATATTACTATATATACATGAAACAACATATATATAGACCATTACTCTCAAATTTGTTCCAATGTTCCACGTTCCAAAATTTCAGTATTACTATATATACATGAAACAACATATATATAGACCATTACTCTCAAATTTGTTCCAATGTTCCACGTTCCAAAATTTCAGTATTACTATATATACATGAAACAAGATATATATATATAGACCATTACTCTCAAATTTGTTCCAATGTTCCACGTTCCAAAATTTCAGTATTACTATATATACATGAAACAACATATATATAGACCATGACTCTCAAATTTGTTCCAATGCTCCACGTTCCAAACTTTCTGTATTACTATATAGACATGAAACAACATATATAGACCATTGCTTTCAAATCTGTTCCAATGTTCCACGTTCCAAAATTTCTATATTACTCTATATACATAAAACAACATATATAGACCATTACTCTCAAACCTGTTCCAATGTTCCACGTTCCAAAATTTCAATACTACTCTATATACATAAAACAACATATATAGACCATTACTCTGAAACTAGTTCCAATGTTCCACGTTCCAAAATTTCAGTATTACTATATATACATGAAACAACATATATATAGACCATTACTCTCAAATTTGTTCCAATGTTCCACGTTCCAAAATGTCAGTATTACTTTATATACATGAAACAACATATATATAGACCATTACTCTCAAATTGGTTCCAATGTTCCACGTTCCAAAATTTCAGTATTACTATATATACATGAAACAACATATATATAGACCATTACTCTCAAACTTGTTCCAATGTTCCACGTTCCAAAATTCCAATAATACTTTATATACCAGAAACAACACATATAGACCATTACATTCAAACTTGTTCCAATGTTCCACGTTCCAAAATTTCAATATTACTTTATATATATGAAACAACATATATAGACCAGTACTCTCAAACTTGTTCCAATGTTCCACGTTCCAAAATTTCAATATTACTTTATATATATGAACCAACATACATATAGACCATTGCTCTCAAACTTGTTCCGATGTTCCACGTTCCAAAATTTCTATATTACTTGATATACATGAAACAACACATATAGACCATTACTCTCAAACTTGTTCCAATGTTCCACGTTCCAAAATTCCAATAATACTTTATATACATGAAACAACATATATATAGACCATTGCTCTCAAATCTGTTCCAATGTTCCACGTTCCAAAATTTCAATATTACTCTTCATACATAAAACAACACATATAGACCATTACTCTGAAACTAGTTCCAATGTTCCACGTTCCAAAATTTCAGTATTACTATATATACATGAAACAACATATATATAGACCATTACTCTCAAATTTGTTCCAATGTTCCACGTTCCAAAATTTCAATATTACTATATATACATGAAACAACATATATAGACCATTGCTTTCAAATCTGTTCCAATGTTCCACGTTCCAAAATTTCAATATTACTCTATATATACATAAAACAACATATATAGACCATTACACTCAAACCTGTTCCAATGTTCCACGTTCCAAAATTTCAATATTACTCTACAGACATAAAACAACACATATAGACCATTACTCTGAAACTAGTTCCAATGTTCCACGTTCCAAAATTTCAGTATTACTATATATACATGAAACAACATATATATAGACCATTACTCTCAAATTTGTTCCAATGTTCCACGTTCCAAAATTTCAGTATTACTATATATACATGAAACAACATATATATAGACCATTACTCTCAAATTTGTTCCAATGTTCCACGTTCCAAAATTTCAGTATTACTATATATACATGAAACAACATATATATAGACCATTACTCTCAAATTTGTTCCATTGTTCCACGTTCCAAAATATCAGTATTACTATATATACATGAAACAACATATATATAGACCATGACTCTCAAATTTGTTCCAATGTTCCACGTTCCAAAATTTCAGTATTACTATATATACATGAAACAACATATATAGACCATTGCTTTCAAATCTGTTCCAATGTTCCACGTTCCAAAATTTCTATATTACTCTATATACATAAAACAACATATATAGACCATTACTCTCAAACCTGTTCCAATGTTCCACGTTCCAAAATTTCAGTATTACTATATATACATGAAACAACATATATATAGACCATTACTCTCAAATTTGTTCCAATGTTCCACGTTCCAAAATTTCAGTATTACTATATATACATGAAACAACATATATATAGACCATTACTCTCAAATTTGTTCCAATGTTCCACGTTCCAAAATTTCAGTATTACTATATATACATGAAACAACATATATATAGACCATTACTCTCAACTTTGTTCCAATGTTCCACGTTCCAAAATTTCAGTATTACTATATATACATGAAACAACATATATATAGACCATTACTCTCAAATTTGTTCCAATGTTCCACGTTCCAAAATTTCAGTATTACTATATATACATGAAACAACATATATATAGACCATGACTCTCAAATTTGTTCCAATGTTCCACGTTCCAAAATTTCAGTATTACTATATATACATGAAACAACATATATAGACCATTGCTTTCAAATCTGTTCCAATGTTCCACGTTCCAAAATTTCTATATTACTCTATATACATAAAACTACATATATAGACCATTACTCTCAAACCTGTTCCAATGTTCCACGTTCCAAAATTTCAATACTACTCTATATACATAAAACAACATATATAGACCATTACTCTGAAACTAGTTCCAATGTTCCACGTTCCAAAATTTCAATATTACTTTATACACATGAAACAACATATATATAGACCATTACTCTCATATTTGTTCCAATGTTCCACGTTCCAAAATGTCAGTATTACTTTATATACATGAAACAACATATATATAGACCATTACTCTCAAATTGGTTCCAATGTTCCACGTTCCAAAATTTCAGTATTACTATATATACATGAAACAACATATATATAGACCATTACTCTCAAACTTGTTCCAATGTTCCACGTTCCAAAATTCCAATAATACTTTATATACCAGAAACAACACATATAGACCATTACATTCAAACTTGTTCCAATGTTCCACGTTCCAAAATTTCAATATTACTTTATATATATGAAACAACATATATAGACCAGTACTCTCAAACTTGTTCCAATGTTCCACGTTCCAAAATTTAAATATTACTTTATATATATGAACCAACATACATATAGACCATTGCTCTCAAACTTGTTCCAATGTTCCACGTTCCAAAATTTCTATATTACTTGATATACATGAAACAACACATATAGACCATTACTCTCAAACTTGTTCCAATGTTCCACGTTCCAAAATTCCAATAATACTTTATATACATGAAACAACATATATATAGACCATTGCTCTCAAATCTGTTCCAATGTTCCACGTTCCAAAATTTCAATATTACTCTTCATACATAAAACAACACATATAGACCATTACTCTGAAACTAGTTCCAATGTTCCACGTTCCAAAATTTCAGTATTACTATATATACATGAAACAACATATATATAGACCATTACTCTCAAATTTGTTCCAATGTTCCACGTTCCAAAATTTCAATATTACTATATATACATGAAACAACATATATAGACCATTGCTTTCAAATCTGTTCCAATGTTCCACGTTCCAAAATTTCAATATTACTCTATATACATAAAACAACATATATAGACCATTACACTCAAACCTGTTCCAATGTTCCACGTTCCAAAATTTCAGTATTACTTTATATACATGAAACAACATATATATAGACCATTACTCTCAAATTTGTTCCATTGTTCCACGTTCCAAAATTTCAGTATTACTATATATACATGAAACAACATATATATAGACCATGACTCTCAAATTTGTTCCAATGTTCCACGTTCCAAAATTTCAGTATTACTATATATACATAAAACAACATATATAGACCATTACTCTCAAACCTGTTCCAATGTTCCACGTTCCAAAATTTCAATACTACTCTATATACATAAAACAACATATATAGACCATTACTCTGAAACTAGTTCCAATGTTCCACGTTCCAAAATTTCAATATTACTTTATATACATGAAACAACATATATATAGACCATTACTGTCAAATTTGTTCCAATGTTCCACGTTCCAAAATTTCAGTATTACTATATATACATGAAACAACATATATATAGACCATTACTCTCAAACTTGTTCCAATGTTCCACGTTCCAAAATTCCAATAATACTTTATATACCAGAAACAACACATATAGACCATTACATTCAAACTTGTTCCAATGTTCCACGTTCCAAAATTTCAATATTACTTTATATATATGAAACAACATATATAGACCATTACTCTCAAACTTGTTCCAATGTTCCACGTTCCAAAATTTCAATATTACTTTATATATATGAACCAACATACATATAGACCATTGCTCTCAAACTTGTTCCAATGTTCCACGTTCCAAAATTTCTATATTACTTGATATACATGAAACAACACATATAGACCATTACTCTCAAACTTGTTCCAATGTTCCACGTTCCAAAATTCCAATAATACTTTAAATACATGAAACAACATATATATAGACCATTGCTCTCAAATCTGTTCCAATGTTCCACGTTCCAAAATTTCAATATTACTCTTCATACATAAAACAACACATATAGACCATTACTCTGAAACTAGTTCCAATGTTCCACGTTCCAAAATTTCAGTATTACTATATATACATGAAACAACATATATAGACCATTGCTTTCAAATCTGTTCCAATGTTCCACGTTCCAAAATTTCAATATTACTCTATACACATAAAACAACATATATAGACCATTACTCTCAAACCTGTTCCAATGTTCCACGTTCCAAAATTTCAATACTACTCTATATACATAAAACAACATATATAGACCATTACTCTGAAACTAGTTCCAATGTTCCACGTTCCAAAATTTCAATATTACTTTAAATACATGAAACAACATATATAGACCATTACTCTGAAACTAGTTCCAATGTTCCAAGTTCCAAAATTTCAGTATTACTATATACATGAAACAACAACATATATAGACCATTGCTTTCAAATCTGTTCCAATGTTCCACGTTCCAAAATTTTAATAGATCTTTATATACATGAAACAACATATATAGACCATTACTTTCAAACCTGTTCCAATGTTCCACGTTCCAAAATTTCAATTGATCTTTATATACATGAAACAACATATATAGACCATTATTCTCAATCCTGTTCCAATGTTCCACGTTCCAAAATTTCAATATTACTCTATATACAAAAAACAACATATATAGACCATTACTCTGAAACTTGTTCCAATGTTCCACGTTCCAAAATTTCAATATTACTTTATATACATGAAACAACATATATAGACCATTACTCTCAAACTTGTTCCAATGTTCCACGTTCCAAAATTTCAATATTACTTTATATACATGAAACAACATATATAGACCATTACTCTCAAATTTGTTCCAATGTTCCACGTTCCAAAATTTCAGTATTACTATATATACATGAAACAACATATATATAGACCATTACTCTCAAATTTGTTCCAATGTTCCACGTTCCAAAATTTCAGTATTACTATATATACATGAAACAACATATATAGACCATTGCTTTCAAATCTGTTCCAATGTTCCACGTTCCAAAATTTCAATATTACTCTATATACATAAAACAACATATATAGACCATTACTCTCAAACCTGTTCCAATGTTCCACGTTCCAAAATTTCAATACTACTCTATATACATAAAACAACATATATAGACCATTACTCTGAAACTAGTTCCAATGTTCCAAGTTCCAAAATTTCAGTATTACTATATACATGAAACAACAACATATATAGACCATTGCTTTCAAATCTGTTCCAATGTTCCACGTTCCAAAATTTTAATAGATCTTTATATACATGAAACAACATATATAGACCATTACTTTCAAACCTGTTCCAATGTTCCACGTTCCAAAATTTTAATAGATCTTTATATACATGAAACAACATATATATAGACCATTACTCTCACATTTGTTCCAATGTTCCACGTTCCAAAATTTCAGTATTACTATATATACATGAAACAGCATATATATAGACCATTACTCTCAAATCTGTTCTAATGTTCCACGTTCCAAAATTTCAATATTACTATATATACATGAAACAACATATATAGACCATTGCTTTCAAATCTGTTCCAATGTTCCACGTTCCAAAATGTCAATATTACTCTATATACATAAAACAACATATATAGACCATTACACTGAAACTAGTTCCAATGTTCCACGTTCCAAAATTTCAATATTACTTTATATACATGAAACAACATATATAGACCATTACTCTGAAACTAGTTCCAATGTTCCAAGTTCCAAAATTTCAGTATTACTATATACATGAAACAACAACATATATAGACCATTGCTTTCAAATCTGTTCCAATGTTCCACGTTCCAAAATTTTAATAGATCTTTATATACATGAAACAACATATATAGACCATTACTTTCAAACCTGTTCCAATGTTCCACGTTCCAAAATTTCAATTGATCTTTATATACATGAAACAACATATATAGACCATTATTCTCAATCATGTTCCAATGTTCCACGTTCCAAAATTTCAATATTACTCTATATACAATAAACAACATATATAGACCATTACTCTGAAACTTGTTCCAATGTTCCACGTTCCAAAATTTCAATATTACTTTATATACATTAAACAACATAAAATATATAGACCATTACTCTCAAACTTGTTCCAATGTTCCACGTTCCAAAATTTCAATATTACTTTATATACATGAAACAACATAATTTTTTTTTATATAGACCATTACTCTCAAATTTGTTCCAATGTTCCACGTTCCAAAATTTCAGTATTACTATATATACACGAAACAACATTATATAGACCATTACTTTCAAATCTGTTCCAATGTTCCACGTTCCAAAATTTCAATAGATCTTTATATACATGAAACAACATATATAGACCATTACTCTCAAACTTGTTCCAATGTTCCACGTTCCAAAATTTCAATATTACTTTATATACATAAAACAACATATATAGACCATTACTCTGAAACTTGTTCCAATGTTCCACGTTCCAAAATTTCAATATTACTTTATTACATGAAACAACATATATATAGACCATTGCTCTCAAATCTGTTCCAATGTTCCACGTTCCAAAATTTCAGTATTACTATATATACACGAAACAACATTATATAGACCATTACTTTCAAATCTGTTCCAATGTTCCACGTTCCAAAATTTCAATAGATCTTTATATATATGAAACAACATATATAGACCATTACTCTCAAACTTGTTCCAATGTTCCACGTTCCAAAATTTCAATTTTACTTTATATACATGAAACAACATATAGACCATTACTCTGAAACTAGTTCCAATGTTCCACGTTCCAAAATTTCAATATTACTTTATATACATGAAAGAACATATATAGACCATTACTCTGAAACTAGTTCCAATGTTCCACGTTCTAAAATTTCAATATTACTTTATATACATGAAACAACATATATAGACCATTACTCTGAAACTAGTTCCAATGTTCCACGTTCCCAAATCATTAAAAAAAATATATACATGAAACAACATATATATAGACCATTACTCTCAAATTTGTTCCATGTTCCACGTTCCAAAATTTCAGTATTACTATATATACATGAAACAACATATATATAGACCATTGCTCTCAAATCTGTTCCAATGTTCCACGTTCCAAAATTTTAATAGATCTTTATATACATGAAACAACATATATAGACCATTACTCTGAAACTAGTTCCAATGTTCCACGTTCTAAAATTTCAATATTACTTTATATACATAAAACAACATATATAGACCATTACTCTGAAACTAGTTCCAATGTTCCACGTTCCAAAATTTCAATATTACCTTATATACATGAAACAACATATATAGACCATTACTCTGAAACTAGTTCCAATGTTCCACGTTCCAAAATTTCAGTATTACTATATATACATGAAACAACATATATATAGACCATTACTCTCAAATTTGTTCCAATGTTCCACGTTCCAAAATTTCAGTATTACTATATATACATGAAACAACATATATATAGACCATTGCTCTCAAATCTGTTCCAATGTTCCACGTTCCAAAATTTCAGTATTACTATATATACACGAAACAACATTATATAGACCATTACTTTCAAATCTGTTCCAATGTTCCACGTTCCAAAATTTCAATAGATCTTTATATACATGAAACAACATATATAGACCATTACTCTCAAACTTGTTCCAATGTTCCACGTTCCAAAATTTCAATATTACTTTATATACATAAAACAACATATATAGACCATTACTCTGAAACTTGTTCCAATGTTCCACGTTCCAAAATTTCAATATTACTTTATTACATGAAACAACATATATATAGACCATTGCTCTCAAATCTGTTCCAATGTTCCACGTTCCAAAATTTCAGTATTACTATATATACACGAAACAACATTATATAGACCATTACTTTCAAATCTGTTCCAATGTTCCACGTTCCAAAATTTCAATAGATCTTTATATACATGAAACAACATATATAGACCATTACTCTCAAACTTGTTCCAATGTTCCACGTTCCAAAATTTCAATTTTACTTTATATACATGAAACAACATATAGACCATTACTCTGAAACTAGTTCCAATGTTCCACGTTCCAAAATTTCAATATTACTTTATATACATGAAACAACATATATAGACCATTACTCTGAAACTAGTTCCAATGTTCCACGTTCTAAAATTTCAATATTACTTTATATACATGAAACAACATATATAGACCATTACTCTGAAACTAGTTCCAATGTTCCACGTTCCAAAATTTCAGTATTACTATATGTACATGAAACAACATATATATAGACCATTACTCTCAAATTTGTTCCATGTTCCACGTTCCAAAATTTCAGTATTACTATATATACATGAAACAACATATATATAGACCATTGCTCTCAAATCTGTTCCAATGTTCCACGTTCCAAAATTTTAATAGATCTTTATATACATGAAACAACATATATAGACCATTACTTTCAAACCTGTTCCAATGTTCCACGTTCCAAAATTTCAATAGATCTTTATATACATGAAACAACATATATAGACCATTACTCTCAAACTTGTTCCAATGTTCCACGTTCCAAAATTTCAATATTACTATATATACATGAAACAACATATATATAGACCATTACTCTCAAATTTGTTCCAATGTTCCACGTTCCAAAATTTCAGTATTACTATATATACATAAAACAACATATATATAGACCATTGCTCTCAAATCTGTTCCAATGTTCCACGTTCCAAAATTTCAGTATTACTATATATACACGAAACAACATTATATAGACCATTACTTTCAAATCTGTTCCAATGTTCCACGTTCCAAAATTTCAATAGATCTTTATACACATGAAACAACATATATAGACCATTACTCTCAAACCTGTTCCAATGTTCCACGTTCCAAAATTCCAATAATACTTTATATACATGAAGCAACATATATAGACCATTACTCTCAAACCTGTTCCAATGTTCCACGTTCCAAAATTTCAGTATTACTATTATACATGAAACAACATATATATAGACCATTGCTCTCAAATCTGTTCCAATGTTCCACGTTCCAAAATTTCAGTATTACTATGTATACACGAAACAACATTATATAGACCATTACTTTCAAATCTGTTCCAATGTTCCACGTTCCAAAATTTCAATAGATCTTTATATACATGAAACAACATCTATAGACCATTGCTCTCAAACTTGTTCCAATGTTCCACGTTCCAAAATTTCTATATTACTTGATATACATGAAACAACACATATAGACCATTACTCTCAAACTTGTTCCAATGTTCCACGTTCCAAAATTTCAATATTACTTTATATACATGAAACAACATATATAGACCATTACTCTAAAACTAGTTCCAATGTTCCACGTTCCAAAATTTCAATATTACTTTATATACATGAAACAACATATATAGACCATTACTCTCAAATTTGTTCCAATGTTCCACGTTCCAAAATTTCAAAATTACTATATATACATGAAACAACATATATATAGACCATTGCTCTCAAATCTGTTCCAATGTTCCACGTTCCAAAATTTCAGTATTACTATATATACACGAAACAACATTATATAGACCATTACTTTCAAATCTGTTCCAATGTTCCACGTTCCAAAATTTCAATAGATCTTTATATACATGAAACAACATCTATAGACCATTACTCTCAAACTTGTTCCAATGTTCCACGTTCCAAAATTTCAATATTACTTTATATACATAAAACAACATATATAGACCATTACTCTGAAACTTGTTCCAATGTTCCACGTTCCAAAATTTCAATATTACTTTATTACATGAAACAACATATATATAGACCATTGCTCTCAAATCTGTTCCAATGTTCCACGTTCCAAAATTTCAGTATTACTATATATACACGAAACAACATTATATAGACCATTACTTTCAAATCTGTTCCAATGTTCCACGTTCCAAAATTTCAATAGATCTTTATATACATGAAACAACATATATAGACCATTACTCTCAAACTTGTTCCAATGTTCCACGTTCCAAAATTTCAATTTTACTTTATATACATGAAACAACATATAGACCATTACTCTGAAACTAGTTCCAATGTTCCACGTTCCAAAATTTCAATATTACTTTATATACATGAAACAACATATATAGACCATTACTCTGAAACTAGTTCCAATGTTCCACGTTCTAAAATTTCAATATTACTTTATATACATGAAACAACATATATAGACCATTACTCTGAAACTAGTTCCAATGTTCCACGTTCCAAAATTTCAGTATTACTATATATACATGAAACAACATATATAGACCATTGCTTTCAAATCTGTTCCAATGTTCCACGTTCCAAAATTTCAATATTACTCTATATACATAAAACAACATATATAGACCATTACTCTCAAACCTGTTCCAATGTTCCACGTTCCAAAATTTCAATACTACTCTATATACATAAAACAACATATATAGACCATTACTCTGAAACTAGTTCCAATGTTCCAAGTTCCAAAATTTCAGTATTACTATATACATGAAACAACAACATATATAGACCATTGCTTTCAAATCTGTTCCAATGTTCCACGTTCCAAAATTTTAATAGATCTTTATATACATGAAACAACATATATAGACCATTACTTTCAAACCTGTTCCAATGTTCCACGTTCCAAAATTTTAATAGATCTTTATATACATGAAACAACATATATATAGACCATTACTCTCACATTTGTTCCAATGTTCCACGTTCCAAAATTTCAGTATTACTATATATACATGAAACAGCATATATATAGACCATTACTCTCAAATCTGTTCCAATGTTCCACGTTCCAAAATTTCAATATTACTATATATACATGAAACAACATATATAGACCATTGCTTTCAAATCTGTTCCAATGTTCCACGTTCCAAAATTTCAATATTACTCTATATACATAAAACAACATATATAGACCATTACACTGAAACTAGTTCCAATGTTCCACGTTCCAAAATTTCAATATTACTTTATATACATGAAACAACATATATAGACCATTACTCTGAAACTAGTTCCAATGTTCCAAGTTCCAAAATTTCAGTATTACTATATACATGAAACAACAACATATATAGACCATTGCTTTCAAATCTGTTCCAATGTTCCACGTTCCAAAATTTTAATAGATCTTTATATACATGAAACAACATATATAGACCATTACTTTCAAACCTGTTCCAATGTTCCACGTTCCAAAATTTCAATTGATCTTTATATACATGAAACAACATATATAGACCATTATTCTCAATCATGTTCCAATGTTCCACGTTCCAAAATTTCAATATTACTCTATATACAATAAACAACATATATAGACCATTACTCTGAAACTTGTTCCAATGTTCCACGTTCCAAAATTTCAATATTACTTTATATACATTAAACAACATAAAATATATAGACCATTACTCTCAAACTTGTTCCAATGTTCCACGTTCCAAAATTTCAATATTACTTTATATACATGAAACAACATAATTTTTTTTATATAGACCATTACTCTCAAATTTGTTCCAATGTTCCACGTTCCAAAATTTCAGTATTACTATATATACACGAAACAACATTATATAGACCATTACTTTCAAATCTGTTCCAATGTTCCACGTTCCAAAATTTCAATAGATCTTTATATACATGAAACAACATATATAGACCATTACTCTCAAACTTGTTCCAATGTTCCACGTTCCAAAATTTCAATATTACTTTATATACATAAAACAACATATATAGACCATTACTCTGAAACTTGTTCCAATGTTCCACGTTCCAAAATTTCAATATTACTTTATTACATGAAACAACATATATATAGACCATTGCTCTCAAATCTGTTCCAATGTTCCACGTTCCAAAATTTCAGTATTACTATATATACACGAAACAACATTATATAGACCATTACTTTCAAATCTGTTCCAATGTTCCACGTTCCAAAATTTCAATAGATCTTTATATACATGAAACAACATATATAGACCATTACTCTCAAACTTGTTCCAATGTTCCACGTTCCAAAATTTCAATTTTACTTTATATACATGAAACAACATATAGACCATTACTCTGAAACTAGTTCCAATGTTCCACGTTCCAAAATTTCAATATTACTTTATATACATGAAAGAACATATATAGACCATTACTCTGAAACTAGTTCCAATGTTCCACGTTCTAAAATTTCAATATTACTTTATATACATGAAACAACATATATAGACCATTACTCTGAAACTAGTTCCAATGTTCCACGTTCCAAAATTTCAGTATTACTATATATACATGAAACAACATATATATAGACCATTACTCTCAAATTTGTTCCATGTTCCACGTTCCAAAATTTCAGTATTACTATATATACATGAAACAACATATATATAGACCATTGCTCTCAAATCTGTTCCAATGTTCCACGTTCCAAAATTTTAATAGATCTTTATATACATGAAACAACATATATAGACCATTACTCTGAAACTAGTTCCAATGTTCCACGTTCTAAAATTTCAATATTACTTTATATACATAAAACAACATATATAGACCATTACTCTGAAACTAGTTCCAATGTTCCACGTTCCAAAATTTCAATATTACCTTATATACATGAAACAACATATATAGACCATTACTCTGAAACTAGTTCCAATGTTCCACGTTCCAAAATTTCAGTATTACTATATATACATGAAACAACATATATATAGACCATTACTCTCAAATTTGTTCCAATGTTCCACGTTCCAAAATTTCAGTATTACTATATATACATGAAACAACATATATATAGACCATTGCTCTCAAATCTGTTCCAATGTTCCACGTTCCAAAATTTCAGTATTACTATATATACACGAAACAACATTATATAGACCATTACTTTCAAATCTGTTCCAATGTTCCACGTTCCAAAATTTCAATAGATCTTTATATACATGAAACAACATATATAGACCATTACTCTCAAACTTGTTCCAATGTTCCACGTTCCAAAATTTCAATATTACTTTATATACATAAAACAACATATATAGACCATTACTCTGAAACTTGTTCCAATGTTCCACGTTCCAAAATTTCAATATTACTTTATTACATGAAACAACATATATATAGACCATTGCTCTCAAATCTGTTCCAATGTTCCACGTTCCAAAATTTCAGTATTACTATATATACACGAAACAACATTATATAGACCATTACTTTCAAATCTGTTCCAATGTTCCACGTTCCAAAATTTCAATAGATCTTTATATACATGAAACAACATATATAGACCATTACTCTCAAACTTGTTCCAATGTTCCACGTTCCAAAATTTCAATTTTACTTTATATACATGAAACAACATATAGACCATTACTCTGAAACTAGTTCCAATGTTCCACGTTCCAACATTTCAATATTACTTTATATACATGAAACAACATATATAGACCATTACTCTGAAACTAGTTCCAATGTTCCACGTTCTAAAATTTCAATATTACTTTATATACATGAAACAACATATATAGACCATTACTCTGAAACTAGTTCCAATGTTCCACGTTCCAAAATTTCAGTATTACTATATGTACATGAAACAACATATATATAGACCATTACTCTCAAATTTGTTCCATGTTCCACGTTCCAAAATTTCAGTATTACTATATATACATGAAACAACATATATATAGACCATTGCTCTCAAATCTGTTCCAATGTTCCACGTTCCAAAATTTTAATAGATCTTTATATACATGAAACAACATATATAGACCATTACTTTCAAACCTGTTCCAATGTTCCACGTTCCAAAATTTCAATAGATCTTTATATACATGAAACAACATATATAGACCATTACTCTCAAACTTGTTCCAATGTTCCACGTTCCAAAATTTCAATATTACTATATATACATGAAACAACATATATATAGACCATTACTCTCAAATTTGTTCCAATGTTCCACGTTCCAAAATTTCAGTATTACTATATATACATAAAACAACATATATATAGACCATTGCTCTCAAATCTGTTCCAATGTTCCACGTTCCAAAATTTCAGTATTACTATATATACACGAAACAACATTATATAGACCATTACTTTCAAATCTGTTCCAATGTTCCACGTTCCAAAATTTCAATAGATCTTTATACACATGAAACAACATATATAGACCATTACTCTCAAACCTGTTCCAATGTTCCACGTTCCAAAATTCCAATAATACTTTATATACATGAAGCAACATATATAGACCATTACTCTCAAACCTGTTCCAATGTTCTACGTTCCAAAATTTCAGTATTACTATTATACATGAAACAACATATATATAGACCATTGCTCTCAAATCTGTTCCAATGTTCCACGTTCCAAAATTTCAGTATTACTATGTATACACGAAACAACATTATATAGACCATTACTTTCAAATCTGTTCCAATGTTCCACGTTCCAAAATTTCAATAGATCTTTATATACATGAAACAACATCTATAGACCATTGCTCTCAAACTTGTTCCAATGTTCCACGTTCCAAAATTTCTATATTACTTGATATACATGAAACAACACATATAGACCATTACTCTCAAACTTGTTCCAATGTTCCACGTTCCAAAATTTCAATATTACTTTATATACATGAAACAACATATATAGACCATTACTCTAAAACTAGTTCCAATGTTCCACGTTCCAAAATTTCAATATTACTTTATATACATGAAACAACATATATAGACCATTACTCTCAAATTTGTTCCAATGTTCCACGTTCCAAAATTTCAGTATTACTATATATACATGAAACAACATATATATAGACCATTGCTCTCAAATCTGTTCCAATGTTCCACGTTCCAAAATTTCAGTATTACTATATATACACGAAACAACATTATATAGACCATTACTTTCAAATCTGTTCCAATGTTCCACGTTCCAAAATTTCAATAGATCTTTATATACATGAAACAACATCTATAGACCATTACTCTCAAACTTGTTCCAATGTTCCACGTTCCAAAATTTCAATATTACTTTATATACATAAAACAACATATATAGACCATTACTCTGAAACTTGTTCCAATGTTCCACGTTCCAAAATTTCAATATTACTTTATTACATGAAACAACATATATATAGACCATTGCTCTCAAATCTGTTCCAATGTTCCACGTTCCAAAATTTCAGTATTACTATATATACACGAAACAACATTATATAGACCATTACTTTCAAATCTGTTCCAATGTTCCACGTTCCAAAATTTCAATAGATCTTTATATACATGAAACAACATATATAGACCATTACTTTCAAACCTGTTCCAATGTTCCACGTTCCAAAATTTCAATTTTACTTTATATACATGAAACAACATATATAGACCATTACTCTGAAACTAGTTCCAATGTTCCACGTTCTAAAATTTCAATATTACTTTATATACATGAAACAACATATATAGACCATTACTCTGAAACTAGTTCCAATGTTCCACGTTCCAAAATTTCAGTATTACTATATGTACATGAAACAACATATATATAGACCATTACTCTCAAATTTGTTCCATGTTCCACGTTCCAAAATTTCAGTATTACTATATATACATGAAACAACATATATATAGACCATTGCTCTCAAATCTGTTCCAATGTTCCACGTTCCAAAATTTTAATAGATCTTTATATACATGAAACAACATATATAGACCATTACTTTCAAACCTGTTCCAATGTTCCACGTTCCAAAATTTCAATAGATCTTTATATACATGAAACAACATATATAGACCATTACTCTCAAACTTGTTCCAATGTTCCACGTTCTAAAATTTCAATATTACTTTATATACATGAAACAACATATATAGACCATTACTCTGAAACTAGTTCCAATGTTCCACGTTCCAAAATTTCAGTATTACTATATGTACATGAAACAACATATATATAGACCATTACTCTCAAATTTGTTCCAATGTTCCACGTTCCAAAATTTCAATATTACTATATATACATGAAACAACATATATATAGACCATTACTCTCAAATTTGTTCCAATGTTCCACGTTCCAAAATTTCAGTATTACTATATATACATAAAACAACATATATATAGACCATTGCTCTCAAATCTGTTCCAATGTTCCACGTTCCAAAATTTCAGTATTACTATATATACACGAAACAACATTATATAGACCATTACTTTCAAATCTGTTCCAATGTTCCACGTTCCAAAATTCCAATAATACTTTATATACATGAAGCAACATATATAGACCATTACTCTCAAACCTGTTCCAATGTTCCACGTTCCAAAATTTCAGTATTACTATTATACATGAAACAACATATATATAGACCATTGCTCTCAAATCTGTTCCAATGTTCCACGTTCCAAAATTTCAGTATTACTATGTATACACGAAACAACATTATATAGACCATTACTTTCAAATCTGTTCCAATGTTCCACGTTCCAAAATTTCAATAGATCTTTATATACATGAAACAACATCTATAGACCATTGCTCTCAAACTTGTTCCAATGTTCCACGTTCCAAAATTTCTATATTACTTGATATACATGAAACAACACATATAGACCATTACTCTCAAACTTGTTCCAATGTTCCACGTTCCAAAATTTCAATATTACTTTATATACATGAAACAACATCTATAGACCATTACTCTAAAACTAGTTCCAATGTTCCACGTTCCAAAATTTCAATATTACTTTATATACATGAAACAACATATATAGACCATTACTCTCAAATTTGTTCCAATGTTCCACGTTCCAAAATTTCAGTATTACTATATATACATGAAACAACATATATATAGACCATTGCTCTCAAATCTGTTCCAATGTTCCACGTTCCAAAATTTCAGTATTACTATATATACACGAAACAACATTATATAGACCATTACTTTCAAATCTGTTCCAATGTTCAACGTCCCAAAATTTCAATAGATCTTTATATACATGAAACAACATCTAGACCATTACTCTCAAACTTGTTCCAATGTTCCACGTTCCAAAATTTCAATATTACTTTATATACATAAAACAACATATATAGACCATTACTCTGAAACTTGTTCCAATGTTCCACGTTCCAAAATTTCAATATTACTTTATTACATGAAACAACATATATATAGACCATTGCTCTCAAATCTGTTCCAATGTTCCACGTTCCAAAATTTCAGTATTACTATATATACACGAAACAACATTATATAGACCATTACTTTCAAATCTGTTCCAATGTTCCACGTTCCAAAATTTCAATAGATCTTTATATACATGAAACAACATATATAGACCATTACTCTCAAACTTGTTCCAATGTTCCACGTTCCAAAATTTCAATTTTACTTTATATACATGAAACAACATATATAGACCATTACTCTGAAACTAGTTCCAATGTTCCACGTTCTAAAATTTCAATATTACTTTATATACATGAAACAACATATATAGACCATTACTCTGAAACTAGTTCCAATGTTCCACGTTCCAAAATTTCAGTATTACTATATGTACATGAAACAACATATATATAGACCATTACTCTCAAATTTGTTCCATGTTCCACGTTCCAAAATTTCAGTATTACTATATATACATGAAACAACATATATATAGACCATTGCTCTCAAATCTGTTCCAATGTTCCACGTTCCAAAATTTTAATAGATCTTTATATACATGAAACAACATATATAGACCATTACTTTCAAACCTGTTCCAATGTTCCACGTTCCAAAATTTCAATAGATCTTTATATACATGAAACAACATATATAGACCATTACTCTCAAACTTGTTCCAATGTTCCACGTTCCAAAATTTCAATATTACTATATATACATGAAACAACATATATATAGACCATTACTCTCAAATTTGTTCCAATGTTCCACGTTCCAAAATTTCAGTATTACTATATATACATAAAACAACATATATATAGACCATTGCTCTCAAATCTGTTCCAATGTTCCACGTTCCAAAATTTCAGTATTACTATATATACACGAAACAACATTATATAGACCATTACTTTCAAATCTGTTCCAATGTTCCACGTTCCAAAATTTCAATAGATCTTTATACACATGAAACAACATATATAGACCATTACTCTCATACCTGTTCCAATGTTCCACGTTCCAAAATTCCAATAATACTTTATATACATGAAGCAACATATATAGACCATTACTCTCAAACCTGTTCCAATGTTCCACGTTCCAAAATTTCAGTATTACTATTATACATGAAACAACATATATATAGACCATTGCTCTCAAATCTGTTCCAATGTTCCACGTTCCAAAATTTCAGTATTACTATGTATACACGAAACAACATTATATAGACCATTACTTTCAAATCTGTTCCAATGTTCCACGTTCCAAAATTTCAATAGATCTTTATATACATGAAACAACATCTATAGACCATTGCTCTCAAACTTGTTCCAATGTTCCACGTTCCAAAATTTCTATATTACTTGATATACATGAAACAACACATATAGACCATTACTCTCAAACTTGTTCCAATGTTCCACGTTCCAAAATTTCAATATTACTTTATATACATGAAACAACATATATAGACCATTACTCTAAAACTAGTTCCAATGTTCCACGTTCCAAAATTTCAATATTACTTTATATACATGAAACAACATATATAGACCATTACTCTCAAATTTGTTCCAATGTTCCACGTTCCAAAATTTCAGTATTACTATATATACATGAAACAACATATATATAGACCATTGCTCTCAAATCTGTTCCAATGTTCCACGTTCCAAAATTTCAGTATTACTATATATACACGAAACAACATTATATAGACCATTACTTTCAAATCTGTTCCAATGTTCCACGTTCCAAAATTTCAATAGATCTTTATATACATGAAACAACATCTATAGACCATTACTCTCAAACTTGTTCCAATGTTCCACGTTCCAAAATTTCAATATTACTTTATATACATAAAACAACATATATAGACCATTACTCTGAAACTTGTTCCAATGTTCCACGTTCCAAAATTTCAATATTACTTTATTACATGAAACAACATATATATAGACCATTGCTCTCAAATCTGTTCCAATGTTCCACGTTCCAAAATTTCAGTATTACTATATATACACGAAACAACATTATATAGACCATTACTTTCAAATCTGTTCCAATGTTCCACGTTCCAAAATTTCAATAGATCTTTATATACATGAAACAACATATATAGACCATTACTCTCAAACTTGTTCCAATGTTCCACGTTCCAAAATTTCAATTTTACTTTATATACATGAAACAACATATATAGACCATTACTCTGAAACTAGTTCCAATGTTCCACGTTCTAAAATTTCAATATTACTTTATATACATGAAACAACATATATAGACCATTACTCTGAAACTAGTTCCAATGTTCCACGTTCCAAAATTTCAGTATTACTATATGTACATGAAACAACATATATATAGACCATTACTCTCAAATTTGTTCCATGTTCCACGTTCCAAAATTTCAGTATTACTATATATACATGAAACAACATATATATAGACCATTGCTCTCAAATCTGTTCCAATGTTCCACGTTCCAAAATTTTAATAGATCTTTATATACATGAAACAACATATATAGACCATTACTTTCAAACCTGTTCCAATGTTCCACGTTCCAAAATTTCAATAGATCTTTATATACATGAAACAACATATATAGACCATTACTCTCAAACTTGTTCCAATGTTCCACGTTCCAAAATTTCAATATTACTATATATACATGAAACAACATATATATAGACCATTACTCTCAAATTTGTTCCAATGTTCCACGTTCCAAAATTTCAGTATTACTATATATACATAAAACAACATATATATAGACCATTGCTCTCAAATCTGTTCCAATGTTCCACGTTCCAAAATTTCAGTATTACTATATATACACGAAACAACATTATATAGACCATTACTTTCAAATCTGTTCCAATGTTCCACGTTCCAAAATTCCAATAATACTTTATATACATGAAGCAACATATATAGACCATTACTCTCAAACCTGTTCCAATGTTCCACGTTCCAAAATTTCAGTATTACTATATATACATGAAACAACATATATATAGACCATTGCTCTCAAATCTGTTCCAATGTTCCACGTTCCAAAATTTCAGTATTACTATGTATACACGAAACAACATTATATAGACCATTACTTTCAAATCTGTTCCAATGTTCCACGTTCCAAAATTTCAATAGATCTTTATATACATGAAACAACATCTATAGACCATTGCTCTCAAACTTGTTCCAATGTTCCACGTTCCAAAATTTCTATATTACTTGATATACATGAAACAACACATATAGACCATTACTCTCAAACTTGTTCCAATGTTCCACGTTCCAAAATTTCAATATTACTTTATATACATGAAACAACATATATAGACCATTACTCTAAAACTAGTTCCAATGTTCCACGTTCCAAAATTTCAATATTACTTTATATACATGAAACAACATATATAGACCATTACTCTCAAATTTGTTCCAATGTTCCACGTTCCAAAATTTCAGTATTACTATATATACATGAAACAACATATATATAGACCATTGCTCTCAAATCTGTTCCAATGTTCCACGTTCCAAAATTTCAGTATTACTATATATACACGAAACAACATTATATAGACCATTACTTTCAAATCTGTTCCAATGTTCCACGTTCCAAAATTTCAATAGATCTTTATATACATGAAACAACATCTATAGACCATTACTCTCAAACTTGTTCCAATGTTCCACGTTCCAAAATTTCAATATTACTTTATATACATAAAACAACATATATAGACCATTACTCTGAAACTTGTTCCAATGTTCCACGTTCCAAAATTTCAATATTACTTTATTACATGAAACAACATACATATATATAGACCATTGCTCTCAAATCTGTTCCAATGTTCCACGTTCCAAAATTTCAGTATTACTATATATACACGAAACAACATTATATAGACCATTACTTTCAAATCTGTTCCAATGTTCCACGTTCCAAAATTTCAATAGATCTTTATATACATGAAACAACATATATAGACCATTATTCTCAAACTTGTTCCAATGTTCCACGTTCCAAAATTTCAATTTTACTTTATATACATGAAACAACATATATAGACCATTACTCTGAAACTAGTTCCAATGTTCCACGTTCTAAAATTTCAATATTACTTGATATACATGAAACAACATATATAGACCATTACTCTGAAACTAGTTCCAATGTTCCACGTTCCAAAATTTCAGTATTACTATATGTACATGAAACAACATATATATAGACCATTACTCTCAAATTTGTTCCAATGTTCCACGTTCCAAAATTTCAGTATTACTATATATACATGAAACAACATATATATAGACCATTGCTTCTCAAATCTGTTCCAATGTTCCACGTTCCAAAATTTTAATAGATCTTTATATACATGAAACAACATATATAGACCATTACTTTCAAACCTGTTCCAATGTTCCACGTTCCAAAATTTCAATAGATCTTTATATACATGAAACAACATATATAGACCATTACTCTCAAACTTGTTCCAATGTTCCACGTTCCAAAATTTCAATATTACTATATATACATGAAACAACATATATATAGACCATTACTCTCAAATTTGTTCCAATGTTCCACGTTCCAAAATTTCAGTATTACTATATATACATAAAACAACATATATATAGACCATTGCTCTCAAATCTGTTCCAATGTTCCACGTTCCAAAATTTCAGTATTACTATATATACACGAAACAACATTATATAGACCATTACTTTCAAATCTGTTCCAATGTTCCACGTTCCAAAATTTCAATAGATCTTTATACACATGAAACAACATATATAGACCATTACTCTCAAACCTGTTCCAATGTTCCACGTTCCAAAATTCCAATAATACTTTATATACATGAAGCAACATATATAGACCATTACTCTCAAACCTGTTCCAATGTTCCACGTTCCAAAATTTCAGTATTACTATTATACATGAAACAACATATATATAGACCATTGCTCTCAAATCTGTTCCAATGTTCCACGTTCCAAAATTTCAGTATTACTATGTATACACGAAACAACATTATATAGACCATTACTTTCAAATCTGTTCCAATGTTCCACGTTCCAAAATTTCAATAGATCTTTATATACATGAAACAACATCTATAGACCATTGCTCTCAAACTTGTTCCAATGTTCCACGTTCCAAAATTTCTATATTACTTGATATACATGAAACAACACATATAGACCATTACTCTCAAACTTGTTCCAATGTTCCACGTTCCAAAATTTCAATATTACTTTATATACATGAAACAACATATATAGACCATTACTCTAAAACTAGTTCCAATGTTCCACGTTCCAAAATTTCAATATTACTTTATATACATGAAACAACATATATAGACCATTACTCTCAAATTTGTTCCAATGTTCCACGTTCCAAAATTTCAGTATTACTATATATACATGAAACAACATATATATAGACCATTGCTCTCAAATCTGTTCCAATGTTCCACGTTCCAAAATTTCAGTATTACTATATATACACGAAACAACATTATATAGACCATTACTTTCAAATCTGTTCCAATGTTCCACGTTCCAAAATTTCAATAGATCTTTATATACATGAAACAACATCTATAGACCATTACTCTCAAACTTGTTCCAATGTTCCACGTTCCAAAATTTCAATATTACTCTATATACAAAAAACAACATATATAGACCATTACTCTGAAACTTGTTCCAATGTTCCACGTTCCAAAATTTCAATATTACTTTATATACATTAAACAACATAAAATATATAGACCATTACTCTCAAACTTGTTCCAATGTTCCACGTTCCAAAATTTCAATATTACTTGATATACATGAAACAACATATATAGACCATTACTCTCAAATTTGTTCCAATGTTCCACGTTCCAAAATTTCAGTATTACTATATATACATGAAACAACATATATATAGACCATTACTCTCAAATTTGTTCCAATGTTCCACGTTCCAAAATTTCAGTATTACTATATATACATGAAACAACATATATAGACCATTGCTTTCAAATCTGTTCCAATGTTCCACGTTCCAAAATTTCAATATTACTCTATATACATAAAACAACATATATAGACCATTACTCTCAAACCTGTTCCAATGTTCCACGTTCCAAAATTTCAATACTACTCTATATACATAAAACAACATATATAGACCATTACTCTGAAACTAGTTCCAATGTTCCACGTTCCAAAATTTCAATATTACTTTAAATACATGAAACAACATATATACGTCGTAGACCATTACTCTGAAACTAGTTCCAATGTTCCAAGTTCCAAAATTTCAGTATTACTATATACATGAAACAACAACATATATATAGACCATTGCTTTCAAATCTGTTCCAATGTTCCACGTTCCAAAATTTTAATAGATCTTTATATACATGAAACAACATATATAGACCATTACTTTCAAACCTGTTCCAATGTTCCACGTTCCAAAATTTTAATAGATCTTTATATACATGAAACAACATATATATAGACCATTACTCTCAAATTTGTTCAAATGTTCCACGTTCCAAAATTTCAGTATTACTATATATACATGAAACAACATATATAGACCATTGCTTTCAAATCTGTTCCAATGTTCCACGTTCCAAAATTTCAATATTACTCTATATACATAAAACAACATATATAGACCATTACTCTCAAACCTGTTCCAATGTTCCACGTTCCAAAATTTCAATACTACTCAATATACATAAAACAACATATATAGACCATTACTCTGAAACTAGTTCCAATGTTCCACGTTCCAAAATTTCAATATTACCTTATATACATGAAACAACATATATAGACCATTACTCTGAAACTAGTTCCAATGTTCCACGTTCCAAAATTTCAGTATTACTATATATACATGAAACAACATATATATAGACCATTACTCTCAAATTTGTTCCAATGTTCCACGTTCCAAAATTTCAGTATTACTATATATACATGAAACAACATATATATAGACCATTGCTCTCAAATCTGTTCCAATGTTCCACGTTCCAAAATTTCAGTATTACTATATATACACGAAACAACATTATATAGACCATTACTTTCAAATCTGTTCCAATGTTCCACGTTCCAAAATTTCAATAGATCTTTATATACATGAAACAACATATATAGACCATTACTCTCAAACTTGTTCCAATGTTCCACGTTCCAAAATTTCAATATTACTTTATATACATAAAACAACATATATAGACCATTACTCTGAAACTTGTTCCAATGTTCCACGTTCCAAAATTTCAATATTACTTTATTACATGAAACAACATATATATAGACCATTGCTCTCAAATCTGTTCCAATGTTCCACGTTCCAAAATTTCAGTATTACTATATATACACGAAACAACATTATATAGACCATTACTTTCAAATCTGTTCCAATGTTCCACGTTCCAAAATTTCAATAGATCTTTATACACATGAAACAACATATATAGACCATTACTCTCAAACCTGTTCCAATGTTCGACGTTCCAAAATTCCAATAATACTTTATATACATGAAGCAACATATATAGACCATTACTCTCAAACCTGTTCCAATGTTCCACGTTCCAAAATTTCAGTATTACTATATATACATGAAACAACATATATATAGACCATTGCTCTCAAATCTGTTCCAATGTTCCACGTTCCAAAATTTCAGTATTACTATGTATACACGAAACAACATTATATAGACCATTACTTTCAAATCTGTTCCAATGTTCCACGTTCCAAAATTTCAATAGATCTTTATATACATGAAACAACATCTATAGACCATTGCTCTCAAACTTGTTCCAATGTTCCACGTTCCAAAATTTCTATATTACTTGATATACATGAAAACAACACATATAGACCATTACTCTCAAACTAGTTCCAATGTTCCACGTTCCAAAATTTCAATATTACTTTATATACATGAAACAACATATATAGACCATTACTCTAAAACTAGTTCCAATGTTCCACGTTCCAAAATTTCAATATTACTTTATATACATGAAACAACATATATAGACCATTACTCTCAAATTTGTTCCAATGTTCCACGTTCCAAAATTTCAGTATTACTATATATACATGAAACAACATATATATAGACCATTGCTCTCAAATCTGTTCCAATGTTCCACGTTCCAAAATTTCAGTATTACTATATATACACGAAACAACATTATATAGACCATTACTTTCAAATCTGTTCCAATGTTCCACGTTCCAAAATTTCAATAGATCTTTATATACATGAAACAACATCTATAGACCAGTACTCTCAAACTTGTTCCAATGTTCCACGTTCCAAAATTTCAATATTACTTTAACTACATGAAACAACATATATAGACCATTACTCTGAAACTAGTTCCAATGTTCCACGTTCCAAAATTTCAATATTACTTTATATACATGAAACAACATAGACCATTACTCTGAAACTAGTTCCAATGTTCCACGTTCCAAAATTTCAATATTACTTGATATACATGAAACAACATATGTATAGACCATTACTCTCAAATTTGTTCCAATGTTCCACGTTCCAAAATTTCAGTATTACTATATATACATTAAACAACATATATAGACCATTGCTCTCAAATCTGTTCCAATGTTCCACGTTCCAAAATTTTAATAGATCTTTATATACATGAAACAACATATATAGACCATTACTTTCAAACCTGTTCCAATGTTCCACGTTCCAAAATTTCAATATTACTTTATATACATGAAACAACATATATAGACCATTACTCTGAAACTAGTTCCAATGTTCCACGTTCCAAAATTTCAATATTACTTTATATACATGAAACAACATATATAGACTATTACTCTCAAACTTGTTCCAATGTTCCACGTTCCAATATTTCAATATTACTTTATATACATGAAACAACATATATATAGACCATTACTCTCAAATTTGTTCCAATGTTCCACGTTCCAAAATTTCAGTATTACTATATATACACGAAACAACATTATATAGACCATTACTTTCAAATCTGTTCCAATGTTGCACGTTCCAAAATTTCAATAGATCTTTATATACATGAAACAACATATATAGACCATTACTCTCAAACTTGTTCCAATGTTCCACGTTCCAAAATTTCAATTTTACTTTATATACATGAAACAACATATAGACCATTACTCTGAAACTAGTTCCAATGTTCCACGTTCCAAAATTTTAATATTACTTTATATACATGAAACAACATATATAGACCATTACTCTGAAACTAGTTCCAATGTTCCACGTTCCAAAATTTCAATATTACTTTATATACATGAAACAACATATATAGACCATTACTCTGAAACTAGTTCCAATGTTCCACGTTCCAAAATTTCAGTATTACTATATATACATGAAACAACATATATATAGACCATTACTCTCAAATTTGTTCCATGTTCCACGTTCCAAAATTTCAGTATTACTATATATACATGAAACAACATATATATAGACCATTGCTCTCAAATCTGTTCCAATGTTCCACGTTCCAAAATTTTAATAGATCTTTATATACATGAAACAACATATATAGACCATTACTTTCAAACCTGTTCCAATGTTCCACGTTCCAAAATTTCAATAGATCTTTATATACATGAAACAACATATATAGACCATTACTCTCAAACTTGTTCCAATGTTCCACGTTCCAAAATTTCAATATTACTATATATACATGAAACAACATATATATAGACCATTACTCTCAAATTTGTTCCAATGTTCCACGTTCCAAAATTTCAGTATTACTATATATACATAAAACAACATATATATAGACCATTGCTCTCAAATCTGTTCCAATGTTCCACGTTCCAAAATTTCAGTATTACTATATATACACGAAACAACATCATATAGACCATTACTTTCAAATCTGTTCCAATGTTCCACGTTCCAAAATTTCAATAGATCTTTATACACATGAAACAACATATATAGACCATTACTCTCAAACCTGTTCCAATGTTCCACGTTCCAAAATTCCAATAATACTTTATATACATGAAGCAACATATATAGACCATTACTCTCAAACCTGTTCCAATGTTCCACGTTCCAAAATTTCAGTATTACTATATATACATGAAACAACATATATATAGACCATTACTCTCAAATTTGTTCCAATGTTCCACGTTCCAAAATTTCAGTATTACTATATATACATGAAACAACATATATATAGACCATTACTCTCAAATTTGTTCCAATGTTCCACGTTCCAAAATTTCAATATTACTATATATACATGAAACAACATATAGACCATTGCTCTCAAATCTGTTCCAATGTTCCACGTTCCAAAATTTCAGTATTACTATGTATACACGAAACAACATTATATAGACCATTACTTTCAAATCTGTTCCAATGTTCCACGTTCCAAAATTTCAATAGATCTTTATATACATGAAACAACATCTATAGACCATTGCTCTCAAACTTGTTCCAATGTTCCACGTTCCAAAATTTCTATATTACTTGATATACATGAAACAACACATATAGACCATTACTCTCAAACTTGTTCCAATGTTCCACGTTCCAAAATTCCAATAATACTTTATATACATGAAGCAACATATATAGACCATTACTCTCAAACCTGTTCCAATGTTCCACGTTCCAAAATTTCAATATTACTTTATATACATGAAACAACATATATAGACCATTACTCTAAAACTAGTTCCTATGTTCCACGTTCCAAAATTTCAATATTACTTTATATACATGAAACAACATATAGACCATTACTCTCAAATTTGTTCCAATGTTCCACGTTCCAAAATTTCAGTATTACTATATATACATGAAACAACATATATATAGACCATTACTCTCAAATTTGTTCCAATGTTCCACGTTCCAA
Organism: Amphiura filiformis; assembly: GCF_039555335.1. Lineage (NCBI taxonomy): Eukaryota > Metazoa > Echinodermata > Ophiuroidea > Amphilepidida > Amphiuridae > Amphiura > Amphiura filiformis. The sequence continues at coordinate 469,166 of NW_027305531.1, forward strand.
AATTTCAGTATTACTATATATACATGAAACAACATATATATAGACCATTACTCTCAAATTTGTTCCAATGTTCCACGTTCCAAAATTTCAATATTACTATATATACATGAAACAACATATATATAGACCATTGCTCTCAAATCTGTTCCAATGTTCCACGTTCCAAAATTTCAGTATTACTATATATACACGAAACAACATTATATAGACCATTACTTTCAAATCTGTTCCAATGTTCCACGTTCCAAAATTTCAATAGATCTTTATATACATGAAACAACATCTATAGACCATTACTCTCAAACTTGTTCCAATGTTCCGCGTTCCAAAATTTCAATATTACTTTAAATACATGAAACAACATATATAGACCATTACTCTGAAACTAGTTCCAATGTTCCACGTTCCAAAATTTCAATATTACTTTATATACATGAAACAACATAATAATAGACCATTACTCTGAAACTAGTTCCAATGTTCCACGTTCCAAAATTTCAATATTACTTTATATACATGAAACAACATATATAGATCATTACTCTTAAACTAGTTCCAATGTTCCACGTTCCAAAATTTCAATATTACTTTATATACCGTATGAAACAACATATATAGACCATTACTCTAAAACTAGTTCCAATGTTCCACGTTCCAAAATTTCAATATTACTTTATATACATGAAACAACATATATAGACCATTACTCTCAAATTTGTTCCAATGTTCCACGTTCCAAAATTTCAATATTACTATATATACATGAAACAACATATATATAGACCATTACTCTCAAATTTGTTCCAATGTTCCACGTTCCAAAATTTCAGTATTACTATATATACATGAAACAACATATATATAGACCATTACTCTCAAATTTGTTCCAATGTTCCACGTTCCAAAATTTCAGTATTACTATATATACATGAAACAACATATATATAGACCATTACTCTCAAATTTGTTCCAATGTTCCACGTTCCAAAATTTCAGTATTACTATATATACATGAAACAACATATATATAGACCATTGCTCTCAAATCTGTTCCAATGTTCCACGTTCCAAAATTTCAGTATTACTATATATACACGAAACAACATTATATAGACCATTACTTTCAAATCTGTTCCAATGTTCCACGTTCCAAAATTTCAATAGATCTTTATATACATGAAACAACATCTATAGACCATTACTCTCAAACTTGTTCCAATGTTCCACGTTCCAAAATTTCAATATTACTTTAAATACATGAAACAACATAGACCATTACTCTGAAACTAGTTCCAATGTTCCACGTTCCAAAATTTCAATATTACGTTATATACATGAAACAACATATATAGACCATTACTCTGAAACTAGTTCCAATGTTCCACGTTCCAAAATTTCAATATTACTTTATATACATGAAACAACATATATAGACCATTACTCTCAAACTTGTTCCAATGTTCCACGTTCCAAAATTTCAATATTACTTTATACATGGAACAACATATATATAGACCATTACTCTCAAATTTGTTCCAATGTTCCACGTTCCAAAATTTCAGTATTACTATATATACATGAAACAACATATATATAGACCATTGCTCTCAAATCTGTTCCAATGTTCCACGTTCCAAAATTTCAGTATTACTATATATACACGAAACAACATTATATAGACCATTACTTTCAAATCTGTTCCAATGTTCCACGTTCCAAAATTTCAATAGATCTTTATATACATGAAACAACATCTATAGACCATTACTCTCAAACTTGTTCCAATGTTCCACGTTCCAAAATTTCAATATTACTTTAAATACATGAAACAACATAGACCATTACTCTGAAACTAGTTCCAATGTTCCACGTTCCAAAATTTCAATATTACTTTATATACATGAAACCACATATAGACCATTACTCTGAAACTAGTTCCAATGTTCCACGTTCCAAAATTTCAATATTACTTTATATACATGAAACAACATATATATAGACCATTACTCTCAAATTTGTTCCAATGTTCCACGTTCCAAAATTTCAGTATTACTATATATACACGAAACAACATTATAGACCATTACTTTCAAATCTGTTCCAATGTTCCACGTTCCAAAATTTCAATAGATCTTTATATACATGAAACAACATATATAGACCATTACTCTCAAACTTGTTCCAATGTTCCACGTTCCAAAATTTCAATTTTACTTTATATACATGAAACAACATATAGACCATTACTCTGAAACTAGTTCCAATGTTCCACGTTCCAAAATTTCAATATTACTTTATATACATGAAACAACATATATAGACCATTACTCTGAAACTAGTTCCAATGTTCCACGTTCCAAAATTTCAATATTACTTTATATGCATAAAACAACATAAATAGACCATTACTCTGAAACTAGTTCCAATGTTCCACGTTCCAAAATTTCAATATTACTTTATATACATGAAACAACATATATAGACCATTACTCTGACACTAGTTCCAATGTTGTTTCATGTATTTAAAGTAATATTGAAATTTTGGAACGTGGAACATTGGAACAAGTTTGAGAGTAATGGTCTATATGTGTTGTTTCATGTATATAAAGTAATATTGAAATTTTGGAACGTGGAACATTGGAAACAAGTTTAAAAGTAATGGTCTATATACTGTTGTATCATGTGTATAAAGATCTATTGGACTTTTGGAACGTGGAACATTGGAACAGGTTTGAGAGTAATGTTCTATATATGTTATTTTATATATATAAAGTAATATTGCAATTTTGGAACGTGGAACATTGGAACAAGTTTGAGAGTAATGGTCTATATTTTTCAAGGTTTGCATCTATTCGAGATTCGTGGGTAACAAAAGTTTAAACCGTCGTAGCTTCTTTTTTAAAGCGGTGAACGTATTTTTACGATTTACAATTTTAAGCGCTTGTCAAACTAAATTCAGTGTCCAAAGTCATTAAATATTAATTTAAGTTATGGCAATTATATTTGCTGGACTCGTGGGTAACAGTTGATACGTGGGTAACGTCAAATTTGATTTTATGGAATTTTATGGGTAAAACGTATTTGCATAAAATAATCACTTGGACCTCAGAATTATAGAACGAAACTTCGTTTCATGATATAGTCATTTATGGCATATTCACTTAACATTTTTCAGAACGATCATTTTATTTTTGATACGCGGGTAACAAAATTATTAGCCAAATTGACTTAATGGCCTCTAGAGTCCACACACTTTGGTGGAATTCAATCGTTTTACATATGATGAGAGATCATGCAAACGTCTTTCTAACGGTAATAATTTCATTTTGATTGAAGGACATTCAATGACATATATGGTGCTTTATCTTTGAATTCGTGGGTAACGCCAATTCATTTAAGCTATCATAACTTGTCCCCTGGTATGACTTGCTAGTAAAGGCCTATATGCACAAAGAGAGCACATTCGACGTGACATGATATGCTCCATCAATAACGTGATTTCCTTTATTAATGACATTTTAAAGTGGAAAGTTAACATAGAGAGAATTTTGTCCCGCTTTCACTGGAATTGACCATATATATATAGACACTGAACAAGAATAGAGAAAAATATCCGCTTCGAGGACAAGCAATTGCGTAAGCTGATGTCATCATGCAGTTATTGTTAACTACATGTATGCACACAACACAGGGGCACTCACAATAGGCAATTGAACCCTGGTTGCGCTGTATCGTAGCTATTGGGGATGAACTAGTTAGTATCATATATCAAAAAGTATAAAAGCTATGATTTTAGTACTTTCTCTCTGTTTCAATTACTTATTCTTTTCCAAATATCTGAATCTTCAACCCGGTACAAGCTTTAATAACGGGGGAACATACATTTTTATTAAAAAGAAATCCTACCATCTATCCAAACTCGCCGTGTTACTCCAATGCACATTTTACTTCATTGGCATCATAAAACCGTCATAGGTACAAATTTAGTACTTTCTGTCAATCAATTATGGCTTATTCTCTACATGTCAATCTTTAAATAATTGGCATAGTCCTTATAATAACGGTACTCCGCCTTGATGAGTAAATGACAGCAAACAGCTGCAAACCAGTGAAAAATATCCCAAAACTCGGTCAGTGGGGCTCCGTTCGTACATTTCAATAGAGTCATTATCGATTGGATTAGTCGTCCGTAGCGGACATTCGGTCGCTCATTGGATCAATATTATCAGGTGGTAATAAATTTCCATTGGACAATAGATTACTATAATAATGGTTTAGTACTGCATATCGGTTTAATCTTCAATAAGCGGGATTATGGCTGGAAAGGTCACGGTGAATTCGCCGTGGACGTAAGTGCACTATGGTATGGCCCTAACCCCTCACAATCCAACTACTGAACCCATCCGAACAATTCCTAACCAATTCCGAACAATTCGGAATTGGTTAGGATTTGTTCGGAATTGGTAGGAATTGTTCAGAATTTCCAACCAAATCCGAACGTTTCCGAAGGGGCAAAAGGAACATAAACTAAACTATGCATTCGCAATATCAACCTCCTCCACAGGCATACGGTCTAATATACCGCAGTTTGAGTTACACCGACAAACATGGACGGTTTGAGGTAAAGGCGGATGGTAAAAGCTGCTCGTGATAAACAAAATGGTAGGAGATCGCATGCGGTTAGCGAGAGATTTTGGGTCAAAATCACCTTTTTACAGTGTTCCAATGTGCTTTCAACTTGGAAGATTGTACGATGTTTTTAGATCTTGCAAAAATAATACACGCAACTTGGAAATTTAACATTTTAGAGTGTCAATTTGACGTTCTATCTACCCATACTCCCCTCTAACTTTAGACACATGCCTATTTACACGTCCTTATATTATGCATGATATAAGAGTCGGGGGGGGGGGGGGAAATGATCCCATGTCGCTTTTCGGTTATGTTAAATTTGTGATTGTACTATTTTTTGTAAACAAAGTCACTTCGTCGGGTGCATTACATAGTGACGGATGTTGATTTTTGTCATTTTTATGAAAATTGGCCAATGTATTTTAAATAGTGAGTAGTATAATATTACCAAGATTTGAAGCTCAAGTTTGCATAATTAATTAGTTAATTAATTATGCAAATGACGGATGTTGATATATTACATTACCCGACGTTTTACATAGTGGCGTATCTAAACATCCGTCACTATGTAAAACGCCGATTACTCGGAAAAACAACTAAATTGTATGGCGTATCTGTCACATCCGTCACTATGTAAAAACATTATTTTTCAATTTGAACGTACGTAATTCAATATTGTTCATTGAAACCTACATGATTTCTTGACGGATGTTGATAACTGGGTATAAACCAAAAACGTTTACGTAGAGCAGATATTCAATGGATCATTATTTTAGTAAAATATCACTTTTAATAAATTTTTAATGGTTCGAGTTGATTCGACAATTATTTAGAGACATTATTTCAAAGCTTTACAATATGAAAGGGATGATTAAGTAATAAAAAATGAAAATATCATCCTTTTTAATGAGTAGGTTATTGAAAGATGATCAAAATATGTTCAGAGGCGTTTAGAGGCGGCTCCAAATTGACAGATAATACAGTGTAAATTGGTAAAAACTGAATACAATCATTGGCGTTTTGTAAAAAGAAGTTACAGCTTGTGTGATTAGCTATATCATGAGAGTGAGAACTAGTAAGATCAGGAGTAAATACTCAAATACAATATGCCATGTATGTCGTGGGCACTCGTGACGAGTCGGTTTTATCATGAAAAAAAGCGTTTAATAATAAGCGTAAAGAACCGACGGATGCTTCGAAGTCCTTCCTTGATCCGACTTTTATGCGCAAGACATAGTGACGGATGTGTGACGGATGTCCATAGATCAACACGAGAGACCAGATTAGCGTGCGCGATATTGGCGCAAGACATAGTGATGTGTGGATGTGTGACGGATGTTAGGGTGCAACGTTTTCACGTTTTTACATACTGACGTATAACTTTTTAATCATTTTACTGATTTAATATCGAATAATTCTTCATGTGATAGATGTTTCAAGATACTTTAGATACTAGTTTTTTAAAATACAGCAACTTTTGGAGGATTTTACTTGTTAGTGTTCTGCTATGTTGATCACAAATCGGCGTACTCTTTGATCGCGTCTAACTCAAAAACTTTTTTTCTGGCGAAGTTTAACATCCGTCACTATATGTAATACACCCGACGACTTTCCTGATGTTAATGGGATTATAAATACAGTATAACATTGTCAAAATGTTGCTCTGGCCCTTGAATGCTGAAAATTACGAAAAGTATCATAATTTTCACTCAGTCCGAGCTTGTTTGGAGCCCTGTTTTATAACTTTGGAGCGACTAGCGATAAAAAGCAATCACACTTTTTTAGGATGTTGACCATTGATTCCAAAAATAAAGAATATCAAACATATTTTTTCTTAGAAGGGTGCACTACAATAAATCCTTCCAAATTTGGTGTAACCCTTCATAGTTCCGGTAAAAAATAGCGCCTATGCGAAATATATCGGCGTCCCGAGGGAACCAAATTTGAGTGACTCAAAATGTTCAGAAAATGTTCCTAATCGAATGTGCATGGGTAGGCCATCGTAACAATATCATGTCCGGAACTGGTAAGGAGGCGAGAGTGTCGGCTGAAATTCGGGATGGCGCTGTCAGGAGTTCGTATCTCTCATGTTTGTCTTAACTTGTCCCAAAAAATCAAATTTAAATAAAAGTTCAATCTTTATTTAAGCCGTTGGTTCGATCAAAATATTAAAGATGTTATTACATGGGTAGAAAAACAAACTTTCTTGTATTTTCCCGTGTATTTCAATGGGACGATTATTTAGTTTTGTCCGCCCATTAGCCGGACCGATCGGATGGAAAACTGAAAAAATCCCTATAAAAAGGAAAGGTCCATTTTCAATTTCTCGAAGTTGGACTACGTAAAAGATGGAAGTTGGACTACAATCCAGGAAAAAAAGGTTGGCACAGTTTGCCTGTCTTTTGGTATATCTCTGCCCCCGCTCCCCCCAATTCAATGTTGGACCAAGCCATGTTGTCAACAGGTCCGTGAGACCCTCCAACATTGAATGATGGGGAGTGGGGAAGGGTGAGATATAGGGGGGAGTCTGTACTTCACATATATTGCATGCATGTTTCCCTCGCCTCCCCAATTTTAATATGGCACGCATTTCCATTGTTTAGTGCAGGTGTTCCAACTATTAATTTCGCGGATTGTCCGAATCAATTCCAAAAATATGCATCTAATTTCATATTTTGGCTTGTAAAATTAAAACCGTTAAAGGTATGGCCACCAAATTTTCAGGGAATAATTCTCACATTCATATCAATATATGAAATTAATTTTAACAAAAAATATTGTGAAATAAGGTATAAGTCAAAAGAATATTATATAATTGCCGGTTATTTTCGAAGTTTAAAGCTATGATAACTCGTCCAAAAATATGCATATAATTTCCTATTTTGGTTTATAAAATAAAAACCCAAAAAGGTATGTCAGCCAACACCTGCTATATAATAAATATTCAGTTAATGAAACAAATGCCGTAAAAATGTAATTTTTGGACTGTATATCGTCTATAGAGCGTATATTTATATACATGCATCTTGAATAGCATTATATTATAGTTTAAGCCTGCTGAAGTTACACAGCTCTGTGGCGCAATGGATACGGCATCTGCCACAGGCGCAGTGAAACACGAGTTCGAGCCCCTGAATGTATTTGGATTTCTTTTTCATACGGGTGCAATTACATTAATTTTATGTAATAATAGCTGATTGAAAATTGCTCATTCAATTCTTTTTTATTTATCATTTGAATTAGAAGCAATTCGATGTAATACTGCATTTAAAAATCATTCTTTCTTTTTTTTTTTTTTTTTTTTCGCGTAATTCAGACCCAAGCCAAGACGCAAAACCACGCATTAGCGATGTTTTTAATGACCACTCCCTAAAGAAACAAATACATTTTTTTCAATTTTTTTTATTTATCGTAAAGCCCTATCACTCATATGTTTTTGTGTGAAATATGAAGATAATACAACATTCCGTTGCAAAGTTATTGAGTAAAAACGGAAAACAGATGCAATATTTAGGATTTGACGGACATGTCCGAATCAATTCCAAAAATATGCATCTAATTTCATATTTTGGCTTGTAAAATTAAAACCGTTAAAGGTATGGCCACCAAATTTTCAGGGAATAATTCTCACATTCATATCAATATATGAAATTAATTTTAACAAAAAATATTGTGAAATAAGGTATAAGTCAAAAGAATATTATATTATTCGAAGTTTAAAGCTATGACAACTCGTCCAAAAATATGCATCTAATTTCCTATTTTGGTTTATAAAATAAAAACCATAAAAGGTATGACCACCAAATTTTCAGGGAGTAATCCGCACATTCATATCAATATGTAAAGTTCATATTGATAAAAAATATTGTGAAATAAGGGATTAGTTTGGCCCAGTGGATAGAGCGTTGGACTACGAATCTATTATTATGCTCTGTATTCTTTCTTTCTTTCTTTCTTTCTTTCTTTCTTTCTTTCTTTCTTTCTTTCTTTCTTTCTTTCTTTCTTTCTTTCTTTCTTTCTTTCTTTCTTTCTTTCTTTCTTTCTTTCTTTCTCATTCTTTCTTTTTGATTGTTTTTCACTTTATATAATTCAGATTTTTGTAGGCCTGCTAAGTCTGTCTTGTTGAATATTCTTCCCAAATTCGATTAACAAATAATTGGTTTTTGATATTGGTGTTGATGTTATTGTTGTACCCTATTACATTGTAATCAGGGTAATATAGCAGCATTGATTTATTTCATCAAAGATATCAAGGCTAGGCTTATATAATTTCAAAATTCACACATTTTCCAGACGGTGGCGTAGCTTCATAGTGGCGGGCATGGGGGCCAGAGGAAGTGCCTCCAATCGATTTTAAAATTGATAAAATCCTTATGAAAATTGCCGAAAACGGCTTGTGCCCCCCCCGCATCCGGCCCGTTGACGCCCCTCAAGACCCTCCGACTCATGAGCTCTGGGCACGAGCTAAGCCAAGTTTCATGTCTTGACCGTGGATCGATAAGAATAGGCCTACGTCCCGGCCGCTTAATTACTTTCTGCAACCATAATGGGCCGCAATATATCACTAACCGCATTATTGTCAGGTTAAGGTCTTAGGGTTAGGGTTAGGGTAATTAGGGTTCAGGGGTTAGGGTTAGGGGTTAGGGTTAGGGTTAGGGTTAGGGTTATGGTTAGGGTTATGGTTAGGGTTAGGGTTAGGGTTAGGGTTAGGGTTAGGGTTAGGGTTAGGGTTAGGGTTAGGGTTAGTGTTAGGGTTAGGGTTAGGGTTAGGGATTAGGGTTAGGGTTAGGATTATATTCGTATTTATTAGTACTAATATACTAGTAATAGTATATTGTGTGTATGCACTTTATTCCGTAATCAATAAGTATCATAAACAAACACCTTTCTGGCACAACGAATCATAGCACAGTCGTGTAGGCATTAGACTATGGATTCATAGATTGTGGGTTCGAACCCCAGGTAAACCGTTGTAGAATTTTAATTCTATCGATTTCTTTTTATTTTATTAAGTAAGAAGAAATAATAATGGTAATAAACTCGTGTTATATCTAGCCTCATAGGCCTATAATTACATGTATGTACTATGTGTTATCTCATTGCGGCCCATTATGGTTGCAGAAAGAAATAACGCGTCCCGGCCGGTACGCTTGTTCATTTTCTGCATGGCTGTTTCTGTTATCAACTTACGCCCCTCTGAAATCAAGCGCATGAAAAACCCTTGGCTAACCTTAAGATCGTGCATTTTATATAAAATACTTATTTAAAGCCATATTATAACATTTGCTGAGAAGAACGCCCTTAAAAAAAATTAAATTCTATTTTTTACACGTTTGTAGCTGTTTGTGTACTTTAGTCAACAAAGATGCTCTACAAAATCCAGACTTTACCTGCTGTAGTTTTTTCAAAATCCGAGATATTGAATAAAACGATGGAACCGTCGTTTTATTATTACGATGGAAATATTAGTCGAACACGCATGCGATATTCATAACATGCATACCACAGTACGTACACGGCGTGCGGCACACACATACATACGCATCAGAGGGTCGTACCGTATTACAACCGCTGGAGCCCGCGCTGGAGTAACATGCATTGGCGCTAGTAGTAAATTCCAATTTTCTTTGCTTTACCTCACTTGTTCGGCTCAAAATTAAAAGGGGACATATCTGACAGTAAAAGCTACCGGTAACATTTTATGGAAAATAAATACATTTTTACAGAAATGTTATAATGGCTTTAACGTTGTATCATGCACAAAGAATGGTTCGAGACTATTTCATTTGACACGGTGTATGAATTTCAAAAGATCGGCGCTATCGATAGGGAATGATTACAGCAAGAAGCTTTGAGGCTGCCCCACTCCTCTTGACAATCAACCAATCAGAGAGACATATTACAAAAATATCTTCGTGGAGCTGAATTTATTTCAACTCGGAAATTTATTTCAACTTTAACATGTTTAATCTCGTTTCACGTTTAGCAGCACTTTGACTTGCGACAAATTAAAGCAAAAAGGGGCGGTAATGATAAGTATACTATATAGTTAAAGTCATAGGCCTAATATAATTATATATAACTTAATTTGGTTAGTCTTTGCCAAAAATTTATTTCCATTTAAAATTTCTTTTTGCATACATTACAATAAAAAAAAGACGGCTATTACTTTTTAAACATTCAACGCGTTTATTTGTAGGCCTATACTTATTGTAGTTTTATTAATTTGATTAATATAGTTTTATTAATTATATTTATTATAATTATATTTATTTTATTATAGTTTTATTAAAGTTTTATTAATTGTAGGTTTATTAGTACGCCTATAAGAGGCGTTGCATATTATTAACATTATAAACGTTAATGAATGTATTTGTGATGATAAATAGAAATTTAAAAAAAACCATACTCCAACATAATATCACCAATATCAAACATGTAAAAAGTGCTGCAAATTCATAGGCAACCGTGTTATGCTGTAACCAGTTATGCAACTCTTATTAATTTATTGTTTTACATGTAAGTAGAGTGATGTTGTGAAGTGTTTGGTGTTATCCGATTTTTTTATATTCCAGCGTAGGCCTCCAAATACCATACCAAAACTACTAATGTTTGTTGATAACATGAATAAAATCAAAGCATTTATTATTATTATTATTATTATTATTATTGTTATCATTTATTGGGCCGCCTATAAAATTAATGTACTAAATTATCCGTGTTTTTTTGTTTTTGTTTATAAATTAGTAATTGAAGTATACAGTTAAAATATGCAATACGACATCAAAAGGTGTTCATCATTGCGTGCAAGAACACTCACTAAATTTACCACTCTTAGAAATTGGACAACTCCTAACACCCTTTAGTAACAAAAATATATATTTTCCCGGTACATACTTTTTATTCGACGTGGAATACTTTTTGACGTCACGAAATGTAACGAGTGTCAACTTGTAATGTAATAAATATTCTCTTTGAATGGAGTTAAACTTTTTTTCCAGCCATGGCTTAATTCTGAATTGTTACCTAAATTGGGTGTACTTTGTCTTGGGTCCAATCTCTATCATGGAAAATTTGCTATATCTTATTATAATGAGTGTTTGTTCTAGATTTGTGTTTTAGCGTTTCATATTTGAAAGATTGCAACATTTTGAAACCACAAACCTAAACTGGGTGCTATGATGTACAAGATTGGGCTACGAGTATGCATTTTACCAAGTTAGCAATAGGTATTTCCTTCATGTTGCCAATGCATGACTTTCTTTATTATACTCAAAAACGGATTTTATTATACTAGAAAGTTTGTTTACGTGCATGTAGGCTCCTTCACAGCCGGTTTCTGTCGTGTACGAATGAGCTACATGCAGACTGGGTTGCCAGAGACTACCAGAACAAAGTATCGTTTTTGACTATAACAATGTAAATATTAGCAAGATTTGGATTTGACCTCCTATCAGGTTTACTGATAACATAATTAATTGGAAATCTGAAATAAACAGTTATTTTGTAAACAGGTGAAACTCTATGATTATTTATGGTTGGAAACTTAGGAAATTGCTGTTAATGAAATAAATAATATATTAAACATACATTTTGTTTCCATTTAACGATGGAAATCCATTCACAAATAAGGTTTTTAGGAACCATTTGACATTAAACATTTTATACAATTGCTCTATGAAAAAAAGGGATATAATTGCATCGCTGATCCAGGCTGCTGATCACTAAATTCAACGATAATAATCATAATGAGCAATTATTATCTGACCAGACAGGAACAAAGCTGGGTATAAACAGTGCAGAAGGCTACTACCATCACTAATTGATGTTGGGAGTGAGACTGGTGGTGGTGGAAGGGGGGGTTAAATACCAGTAATTGGGGGTAGATAGTGGCTTTGGTTTTACACATGTTTGGTATAGCAACTGGACAGTTTATAGTAGTAACAATATAATCAACACATTCAGAAAATAGAGATTGGTTTGAGCCCAGGAATCCCTGGGATTGAGTAATCAGTCTTTGATTATATTATAATGTGATCAGTGTAACTACCAATAAACTATACATTGCAAATAAATATCTCAAATAAAATACCATGTTTTTAATGGATTTTAACTGTAATTTACCAAACATTGGTAAATGGTAAAACACAGAAGAGGTAAAAGAACAGAGATATGGAGTTATGAATTGATGTGAAATCCCTTAAGCAGCAAACATTCTTAAGGTTGTCTGAATATAGATTGTTGTATAACTCGGATGATGTTTCTGATAAGTGATTGAGCGTGCATGACACAGCTCTCACACCTCATTGTTTTTTGTTTCTGTGCTGTTTCTGAATGGAATTTTGAACTAATTTTGGAACCACTTGCTCACTATAACATCTAGCATCTACTGGACATTTTATATGTGATATTTACAAGTGGATTTGTGAGTTTTTTAGCATTTTTATGTACTCTTGTATAACTTTGAGACTATAATATACAGTAATATACATGTATAAGCTATACACATGTATACAACAGAGCCTTGAATTGCTCATCATATTGGGTGACCATGCATGCCCAGAGTAATCCTCCTCAAGGACACTTCATCTCTATTATGTCAGTGATTCAACTTACCTTGCTATTGTGTTGTTTCATCAATGAATATCAAAGTGATCAGCTTACTACATTTGTCATAAACAGTGCTGTTAAGAAATCTACTACTCAGTCATGGACTGAGAAACGGTTTGTTGGAAGAAACCTTGCCTATTACTCAAACTCAAGCGCCACCTTCCGTTACCAGCTTCTACTTTCCGGTGATATCAATCCCAACCCCGGCCCTTTCAATGACAATAGTGAGTCAGTAAATACACATTCTGGCACTCCAACCTCTGCAGGTAGTAAGCAACATATAATTACTTATAGTCGTGAAGCCCTTTTCAACTTGAACGGAACTTATCGCTTGCCTATTAATGATTGGCAGAAGATCAAAGACCTTAAACTTAATGCTTGTCGTCCAACTCGCAGAAAGAAGAACCATTTACGTAAGCAAAACAAGAACAATTCTGACTCTAACACAAGGCCTACATGTGATGTAGGGACATCGGTCCCCATTTGTGACTTGCCTAAGCCTAACCTAAATTTAGATCCAACATCATGTTACGATGTCAACGAAGCTACGGACTGGCTAGATTGTGTTCAACAAGCCAAAGGTCTTCGAATTGCTCACCTCAACATTGTGACCGTTCTTGGAGAATTGAACTGCAAAATTGATATGCTTAGAATGGCACTTGCCAAAAAACCTATTGACATTTTATGTTTAAGTGAAACTAGACTCTCAGCAAAAATAGATTGTAATGAGATTGCTATTAATGGGTATACCATCTACCGTAATGATAGAACACGTAGAGGTGGTGGAGTAGCAATCTATGTTTCTAATGATCTCCAATGTGTATATAAACCTGATTTTGAAAGTGACAGTATTGAAAGTGTGTGGACTGAAATTCAGTTGCCAAAAACAAAGTCTGTTATTATTGGGTCTGTATACAGACCACCATCATCTAAAGTGGGTTATATGGTGTCATTAAAAAGTCACTTATCTCATGTTGTTGATAATTCTGGCAATAGTGACCTGGTTGTAACAGGAGATTTTAATTTAGATCTTTTGAAACCTGAGAAAGCAAAAGTGGCCAATCAACTTTGTCAGCAGTTTGGATGGCATAATGTCATTAACACCCCTACCCGGATTACTGAAAAAAGTGTTTCGTGCCTAGATTTAATAATGGTTTCTAACCAAAATAAGTTGTTTACATTTGGTAATATTGCAACTGGTCTCAGCGACCACAACTTGGTTTATATGTCATACAAAGCATGTCCCATTAAGAGTAAACCAAAGATAATTAAGACTAGGACATACCGTAAATTTGATATTGATTCTTTCCAACAAGATCTGGACAAAATTAACTGGAGGAATTTGTATTCAAGCAGAAATCCAGAAGTGGCTTGGTCTATCTTCAAAGATAATTTCATTCAGGTGGCAGATAAACATGCCCCAAAAGTGGAAATTCGTATTAAAGGTAACCTTCCACCATGGTTTAACAAAGATATTTTGTCTTTATCCAATGATCGTGATTTTTCTAAACGAATTGCTCAAAGAAGTGGTAAATCTAGTGACTGGGATGTGTATCGCAATAAGAAAAACGAAACTAATAATGTTATCAAGAATACTAAGAAATCGTATTACACAGATACAATTGAGCAGAGCAAACATGATGGTAAAACGTTATGGAAAACAATTAAATCTATTCTTCCATCAAAGACCCGTGAAAGTGTTAATGAAGTTGTTGTAAATGGTAAAAATATTAATGATCCCAAAACAGTTGCTAATGCTTTTAATGTTTTCTTTACTGAAATTGGTAATAAGCTTGCTCAAAACTTTGAGAATGGAGATGGTGATGATGTTTGCAAATCTGTTGATTACTCCACCGTTCCTTTCAAATTTAAGGAAATTGATGAGGATTTCATTCTGAAACAACTTTCCTCACTCCATTCAGGCAAAGCCACCGGCATTGATGACATTAGCTCCCGGCTTCTAAAAGCAGGTGCCAACAAGATCTCTAAACCTCTTGCCTACATTTTAAATCTTACCATCTTCACCACCTCCATTCCCAAGGAGTGGAAAAAGGCAATTGTTTCACCCATATTTAAAGCGGGGAAGAAGTCAGATTGCAGCAATTACAGACCTATTTCGGTCCTTCCTGTCATCTCTAAAATTCTTGAGCGTGCCGTCCACACCCAAGTGTACGAATATCTTCAACATAATGGGCTCTTAACAACTGCGCAATCTGGCTTCAGACCCAAACATTCTACACTTACTGCAATAACTGATGTTACTGACTATATTTTTTAACAACATGGATAAAGGTGAAGTTACTGGGGCTGTATTTTTAGATTTAAAAAAAGCATTCGATACGGTGTCTCATACTGTTCTCCTTCGCAAACTGTCCTGGTATGGAATCAAAGACACTGAGTTGGGATGGTTTTCAAATTATTTGAAAGGTCGTGAGCAAACAACTCTAATTGATGGTGTGCAATCTGATCCGCAACCAGTAACAGTCGGTGTGCCTCAAGGCTCAATATTGGGGCCCCTTCTTTTTATTTTATTCATTAACGATCTTCCCAACGCAATCAACAAAAGTAAGGTTGTCCTATATGCTGACGACACTGCAGTTTTGTGTAGTTCAAACAATAAGTCTGAAATTGAGCATGTTTTAAACCAGGATCTAGACCATATTTCTAAATGGATGAACACCAACAAATTAACCCTTAATGCCTCTAAAACAAAGGTTATGACTTTTGGAACACACCAAAGAACTAGAAAAATGGGTGACTTGGAAATAAAAATCAATAATGAAATTCTTGAGAATGTGAATGAGTTTAAATATCTTGGTATGTGGTTTGACCCGCAACTTAAATGGGATAAGCATATTGAAAAAATGGCTGGCAAAATATCACAAAAACTTGGTGTTTTAAAAAGGTTAAGTTGGTATATTGATCAATACACTCGTAATATTTTATGTAATGCTATCATCTTGCCTCACATAGACTACTGTTGTACAATTTGGTCAACTGCCACAAGAAAATATATTAATCAGATTCAAGTCTTACAGAACAGAGCAGCCAGACTGACTCTTGGGTGTAAAGTTAGGGATTTACATGTGAAGGATTTGTACAAACAACTCAATTGGATGAAGGTAAATCAGCGGGCTGATTATTTTAGAATTATTCTTATGTATAAATGTATTAATAATGTGGCTCCTGAGTACCTGAGGGACAACATTCACTCACAAATAAACATTCACTCATACAACACTAGATTTGTTGCAAATAAAAATGTTTTCCATTCTTCTGTTCATACTGAAACCGGTAAACGTTCCTTCAGGTACTCTGGAACAACAGCATGGAATAACCTCCCTGACAATTTAAAACAAATAAGCAATATTATTAACTTTAAAAAGTCGCTCAAGGAGCACATTTTACAAACCTAACTAGTCTATCCTGTTTATAGTCTCATGTGTTTTAATCTTTTAAATATTTTATGGTATTACTCTGTATATATTATGAAGTTTGTAATTTTATAATATTTATTTGTTTTATATCTTGTATTTATAATTGGTGCACTGACTTTCTAAGTGTATTTTACATTTATTTCTTTGTAAATCATTTGTTTATATGTTTTATTGTATCGAGGGCCCCTGTGGAAAGCAGTGCTTGCACTGATCAGGGTTTACCCTCGTTAAAGATGTCATTAAATAAATAAATAAATGTGATTTCAATTGAGCAGTTTGTTACAGGTATGAATTAAAGGAGTATTTTGTGATCCTAGCATCCTCTTTTTGTGACATTTTTCAGTACATATCCACGAAAAAAGCTTATTCCAAAAATTTCAGTGGATTTCGATTTTGCGTTTGCGAGTTATGCATGATTATGTGTATTACAATGCTCCATAGACAATGTGTTGTAATTTCGTTCTGGTATACCAGAACGAAATATTTCACGATATCTTTGCAAAACGAATTACTCTGCAAGAAATATTTTGTAAATAAACATTACGTAGCCAGAGGTTTTTGATTATTTCCTAGTATGTCATTTGTGGTGTATTTACCAATAAATGCCAATATTTCACACCCGATTAGTTGTGCCAAACATTCAAATTTACTAGCATTCCAAGTACTTGCAATTTAAAGCTATGAAGTTGATCTGCATCCACGGCGTTGTCTTTTTAAAGACATTTCTTGTTTGCAATAGATATGCCCTTTAATGACCATAGACATGAGTTAGTTAAATATACGCAAAGACCAGATGGAAAATGTCTTGTGCTTTCACCAGCGAGATCATCAGTTGATTGCCACCTGTCTTGGAGAATTTCTGCCCTCTTATAATCAAGACTCCCTCGAGGTGGGGGCCGGCAGTGAAAGAAACACCACCTCCCGCTGGTGAACTACTAAATAAAACTAAAACTCTGCTTCTAGCATCTGTTGCTAAATAAACAATCTGCTTCTCAGAAAATGAAACCGGCACAGGCCAGCTAACCAAAATAGAAGATCAAGCACCAGTTAGCACCCATACTATGTCAGCATGACAAAGCACGCTTTGCCCATATGGGTATACGCCATCACCGTCAAAAGTGGGATCTGTGTATATGTACCCCCAGATGACCAAACTAGTCTGTAGTAAGCGGACGGGATCAGGCGCCTCTAATCCTACCATGCAGCTGGAATCACTTAACCCTAGCTAACTGGAGTTGATATGAAGGAATCAGTGGCGTAACTAGACATTTTCATTTGGGGAGGGGGGCAAGCGGGGGCAAACATAATAAACGAGGGGGCAGAAATGCAGCACCTTTTGGGCGACAAAAGAAGTGTATGGTACAAATGCGCGCGAAGCGCGCGAAAATGTTTGGCATATTGAAGCTAAACTGGTGACATATGGTTAAAAAGTGGAATAAATAAGGTTAAAATGACCAGATATGAGGTTAATTAATAACTCTCAGAAGTAGGCCAACTTTAACTTTTTAATTTGGGGGGGGGGCAAACAGGGGGCAAGGGTTCAAAATGGCTCCAGCCCCCTCCCCCTGGATGCTCGATCTTGAACTGGAACTATATGACCTGGACTGAGAGCCCTCACGCTTGGTGTTGGTTGGAGCTTGTGAAACATTATTTTGGTAAACTTGCAGCTTGACTGCCTCCTCTAACACTCCGAGGACGTTATTTCATAATTATAAAATGTGTATAAAAAGTGGCGTATGGTCGATACGCCACTATGGAATACAAAAAATGTTACTTTGTAACTATACGCCACATTTAATTAATTAATTACTAATTAATTAGCTAATTATGACTGATGAGACTTAGAAAAAATGAAAGAGAACATCATTAAAAACATATGTGCCAATTTTCAAAAAATGACCAAAAATCACTATACGCCACTATGGAATACAGCCGACGAAATTTGTAATATGAAAAACTATTTTGGGAGCATTGACCACCCAAAATTGGGTGTATCTAAGGAATGATCTTCAAATTCAAATTAATCTGTAGATAATAATATTGCCACTTATTACACCCAAGGTGTATTATTACACCCAGAAAGTATTTATGTACCACCCAAGGTCTTTCTATTGTAAGCGATCCAGAAGTTTAGAAATCGTCTTTTGTGACAAAATAATTATAGCAAATATTGGTTGGAATTGGATATTTTGAAAGGTAGTTTTTAGAATCAAAAGAAGAGATTTAATTGCATTTTCCATGCCTTGTGCTTTACTTATTCTAAACCAAATACACAGATACATTTTGCACTTTAAAATATTAGCTATTTTTTAAAGAAAGTGTTTATAAAGTAATCATCTTGAAGAATTATTTAGAAAATGATGAAAATTAGAAAAAAAAAATAGAACATTAAGGGATGCGTACCAAAGAAGTGTGTTGAAGTGAAACTAATTGGATTTCATTCATTGGAATTGGTAATCTGATAATATTGCTTCAGGCAAAATCGCCAGACATTTTAAATGACCCGGCTGTTAAACATGTTAAAGTTTGCAAATTGCGAAGTAGGGGAAATGAGAGAGTGGGGATGATGAGACGAGGAGATGATCGGGTAGAGTAGAGTAGAGTAGAGTAGAGTAGAGTAGAGTAGAGCAGGGAGGAAGTTATTTGATTTTTCCACGTTGATAATAGGCCTACTGCTAAAACAGTGAGAGGGGAGAAGGGTAAAGGAAATACAACATCCAATAAAATTCAGATATCCACGTAATTCAAAAGATGACACAGGTGAGAGTTGGGGAGGGGGAGAGACAGACAGACTAGAAAGAGAAGAAAGCGATAGGAGAAGAGGGAGTGGTCCTTTTTTAAATGTCACATTAATATAGACCAGAATGACATCAAATTTTCGTTCGGACCTGATGTAGGCCTAGTTAAATGAGAGACATGAGTAAGATTGCCCACTTGAAGCACCAGTGTTGCATTATAAATGACTTATCCAACCTTTATTGACAGACATAAGTGTAATTGACAGCACCTATTATTACCTCTTGAAATGAGAAGCATGATGTGCCAAACGTAACAATGAAGTCCTTGCGTTTTCGTTTCTGAACAATACTTACTTTAATACACCACTTTTGCCTTTCATAGCGTCGTGGGGAAATGTAACTTTCTATCCTGGGCGAGTCGGGTAGCCTCACTCATGGTAATTCCATGACTTGAGAATACTTCCTTTACTCCATCTGCCCACCTCTTCCTTGGTCTTCCTCTAGCCCTAGTTCCTGTTGTTTTGCTGTTATATGTTCTTGCTGCAGGTTGACTAGGGCCATTCGCATAAGGTGACCGAACCATCTATCTTGTTGTTTTGCAACATATTCTGTGATTGGTGTGGTGCCCACTATCTTTCTGATATCCTCATTCCTGATTTTATCCTTTCTTGACTTATTAGCTGCTCTTCGTAGGCATCTCATTTCACAGGTGATGAACTTTTGGGTTGTTCTTTTGTTGAGAGTCCATGTTTGGCACTAGTAGCAGAGAGTTGGGAAAAATATGGCATTGATGAGTTTTGCTTTTGTATCCATCGGTATTGCAGGATGTGTGAGAAGCTGGCCTAGTTGGTAGATAATATTGTTGGCCTTTTGACATTGTGTCTCTATCATTCTCTGGTGATACTTCCATCCTCAGAAAAGATACTTCCCAAGTACTTAAACTCCTTTGTCTGTTTTAGCTTGCTGTTGTTAATGGTGATGTCAATATCCTTGGGTAATCTACTAACCACCATGGTCTCTGTTTTGGCTATGCTGACTTTCATGCCATATTTCTCACATGCTGCATTTAGTTTGTTGGTATGATCTTGAAGACCTGCTGAGTCCTTGTGGATGAGGCTCTGGTCATCTACAAAGAGAAGCTCATTTATTTCTCCACTAGTTGGATTTGCTTCCTTGGCGATCTTGTCCATATAAATCAAAAAGAGCAGCGGCGACAGCACACAGCCTTGACGTGCCCCTGATGTTACTGGGAACCACTTTGACTGCCTACTTCTGGTTCTCACCTTGCATTTGCTATCTTTATATAGAGCTCTGACATTATCTAGCAGTTGACCTCTTACACCATAGCCCTCCATTACAGCCCACAACTGTTCTCTATCCACCCGATCAAAAGCCTTTTCTTGATCTACGAATATCATGTGCAGCTCCTGGTTGAACTCGATACACTTTTCACATAACTGTCGTAGCGCAAAATGACATCTGTACATCCCCTGTTTTTCCTGAAGCCAAACTGTGTTTCACGTAGTTGCAGCTCCACTAGGGGTCGAATTCTTCTCTCTGTGATCTTTGCAAACAACTTGTCGGCTTGACTCAGCAAGGAGATGCCCCTGTATTTTTCACAATCTCTCTTGCTTCCTTTCTTTTTCCAGATTGGTATCACTATCGCCTTTTGCCAGTCATCAGGTGCTGCTCTCTCCTCCCATACTGCATTGAAGACTCTATTCAGCCACTTGATTCCAACATCTCCACATGCTTGGATGGCTTCTGTTGTTATGTCGTCAGTACCGACTGCTTTATTTTTGGCACATTCTTTCACGACAGCTCGAACTTCATCTTCCAAGATAGAGGGTTCCTCTTCATCAGGAAAACCTGGATTGAAGGGTTCCTGGGAGCGCTGACTATCCCCGAAGTTGAGGAGACCATCAAAATATTCCTCCCATCTGTTGTTTATGTCTTCTTGGTCAGTGAGTGGGTTTCCAGCTTCATCATTTATCAGTGATGTGGGGTCAAAAGGTTTATCCCTTTGTCTGACAGCTTTTACGGCCTTGTAGAATTCTCTGGGTGATTTCTCACATTTCTCTGCTAGGTATTCTCCATATTCCTGCCAAGATGCATTCTTAGCTGTTTTAACCACTTTCTTACATTCTTTTCTTGCTTCTTTATACTTGTCATAATCACTCTGAGACTTCGTTCTGGACCACTGCTTAAAGAGTTTCTTCTTTACTTTGATGGCTTCCTTCACTGTGTCATTCCATCATGCAGTTCCTTTCTTATCACCTTTTCCTGCCTTCTTTATCCCACACTTTGCTTTCAATGTATCTGTTAGTGAGGTTTTGAACAAGTTCCACTCCTCCTCTGCTGTACCTTTCCAGTCTGAAAGATTGTCACACACTTTCTGTGCCATCTCCATTTCTTCCAGTTGATAGTGGTTGTCACTGTTTTTGGCTTCCTGTTTCTTAGTTGGTGTGGTGCCCTGGTTTCCAACATGATTGGACGATGGTCAGTGTCCACCTGTATGTTGGGCATGGCTTTGGAGTCAATCACAGGTCTTTGGTGTGATTTCCTAGCAAGAATGAAGTATATCTGTGATGCCTGCTCTAGGTCATTCCACTTATACCAGGTGTAAATTTGCCTTTTTCTGTGTTGGAAGAATGTATTTGTGATGAACAGTCCATGCTGAGCACATAGCTCCAGTGTTAGTTGACCGTTGTAATTTCTGTTGGTATTGTGGTCACTGTGTGGGCCGAGGTGTGCTTTCCATGGTGTCCTCTGGTTTCCAACTCTTCCGTTGAAATCTCCCATAACCAGTAGGTTGTCATCCGAATTTACCCCTTGGATTGTGTCTGATAACTGATCATAAAAGTCATCCTTTTCCTCATCAGTTTATTGATTTGTTTATGTTAATTATTGCTCGGTCATTCCAGTTCTACCTGCATGAAAGCATTATCACGAAATATAAAGTTTGGTTTTAGAACAATAGAGCTCCCGAAACAGAAAAGATTAAAAGACCCATAGCTTCTTCTCTAAATCACTGTGTAAACATCCATCCCAAAATCTGATTGCTATTATTATATGGGTGAATGGACATGTCACAAAAGGATCGGTTGTCTCCATAGGACATGTATAGTTAAGCAATTTTTGGAACTGGCCGGTAACTAAGTCTTTATTGGGCACACTATCGAGTGTCAACCAGTAATGCCTGAACTAAATTTCCAACACAGGTAATCCCAGTAAATCACTCACAACAGGTCTTTTATTTTCAGTTTATTGATTTGTTTGTGTTAATTATTGCTCGGTCGTTCCAGTTCTACCTTCATGAAAGCATTATCACGAAATATAAAGTTTTGTTTTAGTGTTTAGGGTTAGGGTTAACGTTTAGGTTAATGTTTAGGGTTAGGGGTTAGATTTAGGGTTAAGGTTAGAGTAAGGGTTAGGGTTAGGTTAGGGTTAGGGATATAAAAATTTCGCGATGCTTACATTGAAGGTAACATCGGTATTCCCGAAAAGAATACTTTAGCATTGGAACTCTTTTGGAACCATTCTCCTGAGCATGATATAGGCTTTCTGAGTGAGTATCCAATCTCAAAATAAGGTGATGTGTTTTATCTGATATTTTTGCGATATACCTGGCGCAACTTTTTTTCTTTCTTTTTTCTCAGTTGTCAGTGCAGTGTTCTCCTTGATTTCGTTGATATGGGTAACCCGATCAGTGTACGTGGAAGAAGACAGAGACATTATCTCAATGACAGCCGTAGGCCTAAACATCGT
Organism: Amphiura filiformis; assembly: GCF_039555335.1. NCBI lineage: Eukaryota > Metazoa > Echinodermata > Ophiuroidea > Amphilepidida > Amphiuridae > Amphiura > Amphiura filiformis. The sequence continues at coordinate 492,351 of NW_027305531.1, forward strand.
CGACATGTCAGATCAAACACTTTCAATACAATATATCAAAGATCTTTGGTGTAACATGTTAGATGGTAAATACAACAAATGGCTAGCTGCTCACGTTTGTCTGTTGGTGTGGCTTCTACTGACAATTTCTCCAACTGTGATATCAATGGCACTCTTTGCATCTTATTACACCTGGAAAATTTTTCCCGTTATCGCTGTATATTGGGTGGTGATTTTTATAGAATTAACGATGTTTTCATATTATTATGGTCCTAATGAGGGCTATGATAATATATTAGGGGATCTCTTGTATTATTTGTTTGAGACTTTAGTAATTAGCAGCTTCCCTAGCATGTTCATAGGTCCATTTTGGTGGTTCTTCTCCAGAATAAGCGATGTTTACTTCTCCTTCATATGGATGTGTGTTGCTCTGACTACACAATTCATAGCCAACATATCATTGTTCACTGCTTGGTATGCTGTTGGTGGTTATAATACCTGGTACGGTATACCAACAGCCGCCGTAGTTTGCTGTGGATATATTGTAGGCGTCATGTTCATGGGAATGCTATTTCATTTGACTGGAGCAATAAAAATGATTAAAGTTCCGTATTGTAATCTAGACCGATCCCCTACGCCCGGATCCAGTGTTGTAGTCGATACCGGCCTATCAGAGACCGATATCGAGTCCGATCAGTCCGAGACCAAGACCGAAACCGAGACCGATCATTCCGAGACCGAGACCGAGACTAAGACCGGCTGGTCCGACACTGAGACCAAGACTGCACCCGACAGGTCCGAGACCAAGACCGAGACTGAGACCTTGCTTGAAAATAGTATCAATAATACATTATAACTATCTAAGTCATGTGTCAGACACCGAAGGTAAGGATTGTCTAGACCGATCCCCTACACCCGTGTCCAGTGCTGTAGTCGACATCGGCCTATCTGAGACCGATACCGAGACTGTTTCTATGTTTGCTGAAATTAACTGTAATGTTGCCACTTTTGGCAAACATTCTTATGTTTATTTGGACAAATCCAGCAATGAAATTGAAAAAAAAAAAAGAAGATTTTAACGAAATTTATTCGGGAGAATGAGATAGATTTTGTTCACAATGAATTCATATGATGTTTCGAACAATTACTAATCGGACCTAATAATGAGTAGGTCCCGTGGGTTTTTAAAAGTTAATATTTAATATTTAATGGTTCAATTTATGAAAACTGTTTGAGCAGAATGGCTGTCTGATAACCAGAACGATGATATTTTGCCGGTCTCGAACATGAGACCAGGAGAGCCGAGAACAAGACCGAGACCAACAGGTCCGAGACCGAGATTGAGACCAAGACAAGGTTATTGCTCTTAAATTCCAGAAATTAATTGCATCCCCTAAAGAAGACATGGGATTCCCAACAATATAAGCATAAGTTCCCCTTGGGAATTCCCAAGAAAATGATCGTCAATTAGGAGTGGGAATTCTCAAAATGTATCATGTTCATTTCAAATGACTAGGTCACGGAATTCTCAAGTTTTAAAGTAAAAAAGTCTTTCTTAGGGGGTGCAGTTAATTTCTGGAATATTCCATTACCTCGCCGCTAACAATGTGTATAACATTAAATGTACATTTGTAGCAGTTCTGCATTGTGTAATGTTATGCAATGAACTTGTTAACGATAATGATCTATACTATTACTATTTCTATAGCATAACGTAGATAATTGCCCTGTATTAAATAATTGAATATGGTTTTCCTTTATGTAAAAAAATTATGAAACTCCATTATCCAGTGTTTATCAGTGATAGATTTTTGCCACTTTTCTTTAAATAAGTACAATAAATGAATTAAGTTGACTTCAAAGCGTATTATAATAAATAGTATATAATATAATAAATGAACAAATGTTTGTAATACAATTCTGTGAGGTAGATACAAAATGCAGTCAAAAAGGATTTTTTAGCAACCCCATACTTCAAGTTAAAGTACTGAATGGCCTTTGTATGTAAATATGTATTGTTTTATTTCTATTGCTTGTGTGTATATTTGGTTTATCCCGAATAAACATTATATTATACAATATAACATGAAACAAATAATTAACCTTTATATGGTTGAAGCACAATTGAACATTAATAAACAAGTAGTTATGTGTCAGATATGTACTCAAAAAAAAAAAAAAAAACAAAAACAAAAAACTGTAAATGAATACTGACGTTTTAGCGTAGTAACACACTAAGTAAGAACTAAATGTAAAATTTCAAACATGTACACTCATTAATATTTCGGAGCAACGACACCTCATACATATCGTTATGAACACGACAGAGTGCCGAATACACAAAATTGCTGTTCTGAGTAAATGGCGTTTGAAAATCTTTGTACTACCGTATTCCATTAATCCTTCAAAAATTTAGGACATTCGTGAGCACTCATTTGAAATGTATATTATGGAAGTTAACCTGATTTGCACAGCTAAGTATACGATTCGTCTCTCTGCCGAATTCATTTATCGCACTTAGGCGCGATTCGTCCAAATCAAAATTTCAATAACTACATCGAGGTGTAAGATTAATCAATAATTTTTGTTGGAAATATAAGATAACCGGAAACATAATCATACAAAAACTCAATTTGCTCAAAATTCTCGATTCGTCACTTTGCCGAATAACGACTAAGAAAATACCCATTTTAAGAAAAACACTTTCGGAATAACAAACCTTCGAGATAAATCTGCTCTTCGGAACAAATAATTTTCCTGTTTATTTATATCTACATGGAGAAATATGAGCTTTCTTTTGATGCTAAAGTCTCCATTTTGATAGCAAAAAGTGAAGGGTGGGGGGAGGCTCTCGATCAGGCATGCATGCAGGTAATATAGACATACATGTAGGTAATTTATGCGTACTAGAAAAACTCTGATGAATGTACCCAAATAAAATTGTATCATCTTGTGGTGATCATCCCCTACCCAGCAAACACAAAATATATTAAAAACGTTATAAACATGTTATAAACATCATGTTTCCGTTTTCAATGGTTTAAATGTCGGGTTATAAGGTTAATGAACGCGTTTTTAAAAGGCTTTTTATGAAAAAAGCTAAAAACAAAAACACTGCCACAACATTTTAAAAATGTTTTCAAAATATCATTGTAATTTGTTTTTGACAAACCATTTTGCACAGTACATGTATTTTGTCAAAACTTAAATAACATTATATTATGATGTGTTGAAGCAAGTTTACCAAAATGATTTGAATAATATCTAAAGTTTTATCCCATTTTATAATATCCTTAATAACCCGACATTTAAACGCTATCTGCAAAATGTTTTGGATTTGCTGGGTATAGTCTTTTAATTTAATTTGTTGTGTGTTATATAAGGTAATTTACATTTAATAAAAAAAGCATGTACATTTGCATTGTTAATCTTGAAATTATCCATTAAAATCTCAAGAATGTAATCTATCCTTCATTTTGTTATAATTTTTAAGGCACCACATCGAATTTTGTCCTTTAGAACTATCGGTGCCCGTTTAGGTACCGATCACTCTTAACATTACTCCCTGGAGATGTAATAAATTGTAACAAGCATAATAATTAACATTTGAATAGTGTTATTGTTTTTCATTTAAATAAAAATGAAATGCACTGTACAAATGAAGAGCTTGGTTCCAAAAGGCGCTAAATCCACTTTTGGAAAAAATTGAGTTATTGGTACCAATGTATAGTGTTACATCATTAGTTTCACGGAATCAAACTATTTTTTCCAAAAGGAGCTCAATCCCATTACAGGGTGGGCCAGAATTTTGACTTTTTTTCCAAAAGGCGCTAACTCCATTTCAGTTTTTTTCCAAAAGGCGCTAAATCCATTCGACCAATCACCGTGCTCAGTAGGCCATTAAAGACTAAAATTGCATAGGACTATTTTCCTGTTGACAAGGCAACTATTGATCAAAATTTAAATCACAAAAGTTTAGAATTTCAACTTGTACACACACTAGTACACTCCCAGCAAGCACAGACGACAATTTGCGTGTAAAATTGCATGATTTGACAGAATTTTCGTTGTAAATTTTTTGAAAAAAAATTGCACAATTTTTTCACATTTTCAAGCTTTCAGTGAATAAATATCATTACATTGTTGAAATAAAGTGCAGTTTGCTATATAAAAAAATATTTGTACGTATTTTGTTTAATTTTGCAAATTATTTTGAATATCGTTGAATATTTTGTTTCCAAAAGGCGCTAAATCCACGGTTATTGGATATTTTGTTTCCAAAAGGCGCTAAATCCACTTCAAGCTGTTTAATAAAAGACTACTTACAATTAAACATTATAATCAGGATCTCAAAAATAGGTGTTTTTGTAGTTACTGACATGAGAACTAACATTTAAAACCAAAAAATAAATGAATAAATACCAATAAGGCTTTTAATTTAAAAAACGTTGATTTTCTCCTATTTCACTAATATGGATTTAGCGCCTTTTGGAAACAAGCTCTTCAAATATTCAGGGTACAATAAAAAGTGTCATCGATACCTCTTCGGGCACCGATAGTGCTATAGGACCAAAAAGACGTATATACCAATATATTCATCACATTGTCATCTTCATCTCTACCCTCATTTTGTTCCCTTGCTGTGGTGGCGCCACAGCCCCGGCGCCACGGTTGGGTGGAGGGGGTATTTTCCCCAATTATTTCTTTACTCCCTGTTTGCCCATGTCAGGATACAAAATCACTGAAAACCACTTTTTTTGGCGAAAATCGCCATATTTTGGCAATTGATTAACCAAATGGCTATTGAGGGGTGTCACACACTTTACACTCCTCTAACTACCGCCCTGCTCGGGATGAAAAAACAAACAAACAAACAAACAAACCGAGTAGTCATTGGAGGAGGACCATTTGAAAATTCCTAATCCCTAGAAGATATGATGACAACATGTTAGACACATTGCTATTATTTCAAATTTTCTTTTAAATGGACTTTTCATGACTAATCAGGTAACCTACACTACGCCCTCTTTATAATATGACAATTCCAAATTGCCGAGGAGTGCTTGAGATAGATGGAGCTGCACAAACGGGTCGGTAATGACTACACCACATTTCGCCATACTGCATTCTAGAAACGCTTGCTGTTAGAATAAGAAAAATTTTAATGCTAAATTATTGCACATTCTAGGGAAGCGTGGTTACCGTTTTGAAATAACCGAGTGAGAGGGTTTTCAAAAAAATATTTTTCCTGTCAAAACTGAAGCATCCTCTGTATAAAAGAAAATATGAATATTAACTGCACATCATATATAACGATTCGTGATACCCAATTGTGGCACATTTGATGTCGTTTAGGAGGCAGAGAATTTTATTTCAATTTTATATACGCCAAAATATTTTTTTAATTGAGCAAGAATAAGGATAGAAAAAACGTTGAAAATTCTATGTATAAATAACATTAGACCCGGCAAAAGATGACTGTTTCGTTTTTATGGTAATCTAATCTTTTATTTCCTGAAAAAACATTTGGGGTCTAAAATGGATTTTTTATGTAATTGATAAAAACATCGAACGTGTATACAAGAAAAATGGTAGGTTCCTCTATAGTATTTTACTGACCATGGAAATGTACTGACACCGTGCGAGCACATGTCAAAATCGATATAATGTATTGTCCATATAGACGCGCATTTATCATGTTTATTGTCGGATTAACAACAATTGAGCGCTATTAATACACATTAATGTTTTTAGGCAAATAAAATTCCAAAATATGGTACGTTTTCTGCTTTTGCTTGTCACGTGATAGGCCTATATTGAAGTTGCGATTATATCTTCAAATAAGTTTCAAATGGATTCCATCAAGACAAGTGGCCGAGTGGTCTAAGGCGTTAGGCTCATAGAGCATATCCAAAGCGGCGTGGTGCTCCGTGAGTTCGAACCCCGCCTCTGCCACACTTTAAAAGAAGTAAAATTAAAATTTAACTTTTTTTAAATTTCATATTCTATATTATATATTATATTCTATAATATTTATATATAATGGACAACGTACACTTTATGTAAGGAACTATTATAGGCAAGGGCAAAGACTGACAAGAAATGTCAAAAAATCTTTGTCCCCTTTGCACATGCGGCACATGCGAAATTTTTTGTTTCCCGATTTGCAAACTTTAAATGGACTATGCGAGCGTAGCGAGCAGGACATTTTGCATATTTTAACGTTTCTGTCGAATTTTCCTAAGCCTTTTTAGAGCGTGTTATTTAAAAGGTGCCTCATAGATTTAACGGATTTCGTGGATTTAACTGCTGCCTATGACACCGTATGGCACAGGGGACTCACTGCAAAGCTACTTCGTATGATACCGGACAGACGTATGGTTCATTATATTCTGAACCTGATCTCAAACCGGAGCTTCGTACTGAAGACCAGTGACGGACAGCAAAGCAGACTTCGCCGTCTTAACAAGAGATCTGTACTGGCTCCTTTGCTATTCAACATCTACATCCATGACCTGCATGAGACAACATCAAAGAAGTACGGTTACGCAGATGACATAGCCATCCTGGCAATGCACAGGAAATGGTCAAACATCGAGATGGTCCTCAGCAATGGCATGGATACCCTATCAACATATCTGAGGAACTGGCGCCTAAAGCTCGGTGAACATGGTGGTGAAGGGAAAACAGTGTCAGCGGCTTTCCACCTGAACAACAAGGAAACTAACTGGGAACTAAACATCATGGTCAATAAGAGTCAACTTGCTTTCCAAGCTACCCCTACCTACCTTGGAGTAAAACTTGACAGATCGCTTACCTACCGAAAACACCTGGCAGGCCTCCACGACAAAGTCACAGCACGGGGAGCTCTTATTCGACGCCTCGCAGGAACAGGTTGGGGAGCCAGCGTTTCCACTCTACGCACTGCAACCCTGGATTTGGTTTACGCCCCTGCCGAATACTGCGCACCTGTATGGAGTAGGAGTGCCCATGCACACCCAGTGGACACGAGCTTGTACAACTCTCTCCGCACCATAAGTGGTTGCCTTCTCCCAACCCCAGCAGAACAGCTGTCAGTACTAGCAGGTATTCCACCGGCTGATCTGAGGAGAAAGTCGCAGACCATGGCCCTGACTTTAAACTCAGGCCATCTTCTCCATGAAGTGGTCAACAGAGACGTTCAGCAACCTCGTTTGAAGTCGCGGCACCAATTTACATTGGAGGCACATGCTTTGATCCATCAGGCACAGACCAAAAATACATCGGCTCACTGGACAGGCAATGAATGGCAGCAGAGATGGCAGTTGTCATCTTTGCCTCTAAATAGCTATATCCCAGATACTTCGAAATCCAGCCCTGGCTCGGATTTGCCACGCCATGTACGGGTGAAACTCAACCGCCTGCGAACAGGAGTGGGTCGCTTCAGGGCCAGTATGCATAGATGGGGCCTCACCCAAAGCCCACTTTGTGAGTGCGGAAATGAAGAGCAGACGGCAGACCACATCATCAAAGCTTGTCACCTTCATCGACCCCCAAATGGAGCCAAGGGACTCTCTGAAGTTGATGTTTCTACACGAGACTGGCTGCTCAACAGCAAATCTGGATCTCACTCGTTAGCAGCATAAAAAGAGAAGAAAAGAAGAAGTTACCTTTATTTTGTTGTTAGTGAACTCACACTATTGAGGTATATTGAACTTGAATTAGTACAGCTTGTCATACAAAAATGGTATAGGGCATGCAAACAACACGGAATCATTATACTATTCAACACTTCAAAGGTTGAACAAATTTTAATCTTTCCCCAGAGTAGGCCAGTGCACATAAACGTTGAAAAAACAACAACAACAAAACAACAACAACAACAACAACAACAACAACAAAACCCAGTGCATCCGGCCGGTTTATGTGCAATGGCCTACTCTGAGGAAATATTTAAATTTCTTCATCCTTTTAAGGGATCTAGAGTGACGGTTTATGGCGTTTCGACAGTATTTTTGTGGGACATGAGAGCACCTCAGACGTATCGAATTGCATTCTGAATACGAAGCATGTCTTTCTGATATCAATTTTTTTTTTAAATTCACGATATAATACAAATTTTATGACAAATTATTAAAATTTGTTATTTTTCAAATTTTGGATATATAACAGTCCTCGAAATAAATTTTAAAAATCTAATAATATGTGACCCGGCAGCACAAATGAGCCGTAAATTCCCTAAATTGTATTCTGAGTTACGGTGTAAAATGTGTACGAAGGTCATATTCATCGGTAACTTAAGCTGGCCCGACATCCGTCTCATTCCGATAGTCAAAAACTAATCAATAATCCTATTGTTGAAGTGGATAATAAGCTTCTACCTTAGATGGCTATAGAACTTTTAATAGCTCTGGTCTTTGTTTGCTTATATTGCTAAATCCTGTTCAAGTGGTGGGTTACCAGGCATTGTATTTTGTACAGGTATGCATAACCAACAATTAACAATGAGAGAACTTTCTTAAACCTCGTTGACTTGGGGATGATTTGAAATGGCCGCCAATTATGACTGTTTGATATTTATTGCCAACAATGTGGAAAAAGAGACACATGTAAAATCGTAAAAGCTATAATTTTGTTGAAGGAGCAAAGTTTAACAAACCATAACCCCGCTTCTGGATATCGTTTGAAGTCAAATGATATACCATTTTTAAGTTTATGATGTTTATTTTTAAACACGAAATAAAACAAAATTGACTGGGGAGGAATTTACGGCTCATTCGCCGTGGACGGTCACATATATTCTTAAAGTGTATGTAGCTGGGAGGAAAAGCCGACGATCAATTGAAAATTTTGACCTTTTATATTGAAGATATGGCTTTTTTCCCCAAAAGACCTATTTTTTTGTGTGTTTTGGGAAAAAATCCATATCTTCAATACGAAAGGTCAAAATTTTCAATTGATCGTCGGCTTTTCATCCCACCTACATACACTTTAAGTATAAATCATCAGATTTATAAAGTTTACTTCAAGTACTGTTAAATATCAAAATATCAATTTTTAATGATTTGCCATAAAATGTGTATTACATTGCGAATTTCAAAAAATCAAAATTATTTGATATCAGAAGGACATTCTTCGTATTTAGAATGGCATTCGATATGTCTGATGTGCTCTAATGTCCCACACTAAATACTGTCCAAACGTTCATACCCCTTCCCTTAACCCAGAGAACTAAGTATAATAATTTTCACGCCCTTTCAACCGTGGCATCCCTGGCAGGCTCACACATATGGCGCATAATGCTATGTGCCACTTAGGGACCATTCAAAAACACTTGTAGCGCGGGGGGGGTGGCTGATACAAAAATGGGGGCGGCTGAAAATGTATATCCGTCTGAAGGGGGGGCCTTATAAAATACCACCTTAATTTTTCTCGTAGAACATGTGTTTACACTATTTTCTATGGGGTTGACGTTCACTTTTCATGGTCAAAATGGGGCCTGAACTTAATGCTATTTCCGAAATGGGAGGGGGGGGGGGAGGGGGGGCAGAAAAATCTGTGAATTATAATGAAAGTATTCTTCAGTCATACCAATCTATAAGAGGCATTCAAAGTCAAACCCATCCATGAATCGTGCATCTCTCTTCTTAGCAACATCAGTAATGTTATAGAGGCAGTGGTACATGGATAACTTTAAAAGTAAATTTAATTATGATGTAGCACTTATATCATACATACGGTTTGCCTTTAGATCCCATCGCAGCACGGATGACATCCTTACTATTCTCTCTCAGCAACTTCTAATGTCCTGAATAGAGGCTATTGCAATGAACATCAAAGGTTAAATTAAATTTTGACAAGGTGTGACATAACGGTCTTTATTCCAAGGGAATATGAGTTTCTGACAAGTTGCTGAAGTAAATTCAAAGCTACCTATCCAACCAGTCCATTAATATGGCCCTTTCTTTCCAGTCTTCTAGTACTACATTCATCACAGCGTCTATGTCACAAGGCTAAATACCTGACCATCTCTAGAAAGAGGAATCCATAGGGTCTGACTTTTTTACTCACAACAATAAACTGGCAGAGAAGGATGAACTGGAAATCCTAGGTGTCGCGGTTGATAAGAAGCTTTAGGTCTAGGCACATTTCGAACATCACAGCAAGAGGTGGGGAGAAGCTTGGAGCCCCAAGAAAGGTCGTAAACAATCTGAATGTCCTAGGGAGAGTTATTCTACAAAGCCCAGGTTCGATGTGTCATGGAGTATGCATCCCTGTGCAGATGAATGCTTCTACCACCACATCACATGGACAGAGGCGTATCGATTAAATCAAACCAGAAAGACATGATAATCCCACAGTTATACTCTGAAAAATAAATGTACGACTTATATTATAGAAAACATGTTGTCCTCTTTACGGAACCGTTTTTCTCTAGCCCCAAAAGAACCATTGTTATGTGTTTAAAGAGGCATTTTAGGTTTTACAGTTTTGTCTCAGATTTGTGTACCATCCTCACGGAAAGGTTTAGATCTTTAAGGTTCTAACTATTCTGTAAAGGTTCTGTAAAGCTGATATGGATTTTCAAACAACCAAAATGGTTCTTTAGAGTATATATACAAACCCTTTATTTTTGGTTCTGATTAAAACCATTTTATAGGATTTTGTATACAGGACAGAAATGTTCTGAGCGGAGCTTTTATTATTAATAGTCTGTATCCAAAGAACTCCTCTCTTTTTAAGGTTCTTTAAAGATCCATTTAGAGTTTACAGAAACTTCTCAGATTTGCGTAGACCCTTCTAGCAATAGTTTAGAATCTTGTTTGGTACATTCATCAATGTGCGCCGATAATATTTTTAAACTTTTCTGTTAAGGTTCTGTAAAACTGAAAACGGTTCTTCAAAGAACCATCAAAAGCTCTGTAGTATTTGTGTTTTTCATAGAGCTATTTTGAAGAGTTGTGTATAGTTATAAGACAAAAAATTGAGCTTTTAAGTTTTTCTAAGAGTGCTGATCCACGGAAAGCTTCACAAAGGTTCTTAAATAAAAAAGTATTACAGAACCTTTAATACGTCGAAGTTCACTTTATTTTGCACGTTAATCCCTCATGATGTATTAAGTATTTAACTGTCAAGATATTTAAAACACAGTGATTTGTATAGATGTTTTGTAGTATTAAAATATTAAAAATGTGCAACTTTGAAAGTAAGCATCTGTTTTGATACCAAGCGGCAAACGATCAAAATACAAACATTAACACTTGAAAGGAGAATGCTGAAATACTAGGCCAGACCTTTGTAAAAAAAAGTATCAAGAATGCAGAGGAAGCTGCTCCAGAGGTTAAAGGAATACCACCAAACAAAGGATACCATAGCTTTCAGAGCCAAGGACATCAAGAGACTCTTAAGGAAACTAAATCCATAGATCAAATGGACCAGATAGATCCCCAGTTTTCTGAAGGAGTGCTGTGCAGAGCTTGCAAGATCACTTGCTGCCTGTTTGAATTGTGCTTTGCACATGGAGTACTGGTATTCCCAAAATTAGTAAAAGTATTCTTCAGTCATACCAATCTATAAGTGGCATTCAAAGTCAAACCCATCCATGAATCGTGCATCTCTCTTCTTAGCAACATCAGTAATGTTATAGAGGCAGTGGTACATGGATAACTTCAAAAGTAAATTTATTATGATGCAGCACTTATATCAGACATACAGTTTGGCTTTAGATTCCATCGCAGCACGGCTGACATCCTTACTATTCTCTCTCAGCAACTTCTAATGCCCTGAATAGAGGCTCCGAAATGCGGCATATTGCCATGAACATTAAAGTTGCATTAAATTTTGACAAGGTGTGGCATAACGGTCTTTATTCCAAGGGAAAATGAGTTTCTGACAAGTTGCTGAAGTAAATTCAAAGCTACCTATCCAACCAGTCCATTAATATGGCCCTTTCTTTTCAGTCTTCTAGTACTACATTCATCATAGCGTCTATGTCACAAGGCTAAAAACTGGACCCGCTGCTTCATTGATGACATGGGAGACGAGTGCGAATATGAGGAGCTGGGCAACATTTTCCAATATGTCAGCGCTCAAATCGGACACAACTGGCAGAGAAGGATGAACTGGAAATCCTAGTTGTCGCGGTTGATACGAAGCTTTAGGTCAGGGCACATTTCGAACATCACAGCAAGAGGTGTGGAGAAGCTTGGAGCCCCAAGAAAGGTCGTAAACAATCTGAATGTCATAGGGAGAGTTATTCTACAAAGCCCAGGTTCGATGTGTCATGGATTATACATCACTGTGCTGATAGCACAATAGCCCCAAACCAATTGGTGCATGGTCGAGCCACATTCCCTCATTTCAAATCTTTTGTTCAGAAACCAAAAATCAAGGGATTAAAAAGTAGAGCAGACCTGGTCTGCAATCATAACACTATTATGCTGGGAGGACACAGTATAGGGTATATAACCAACGCACTGCATGGTCTATTATTCATGAGAGTGTACATTCAACGTCCAATTTTCGAAATTGGGTAACTTGTGCTTGGCAGGTGTGAAATACATCTGACTGGGCGTTTTAATTACGTAACGCATAAAGGCATTGACATCATCGAACGGCTGCCTATAGTGCTGTTAGTGTTAGGCATATGTGGGGGGCTGTGTTTAGTTTCTATAATAATTATTATAAGGCCTACATTTATTTGTCATTCCTTTCTTTTCCTTTCTCTGTACTTATTCTTTCCTTGCTAAAGTATCACTCCCTCTTCTTTTCTCCCTTCCCTTCTCCTTCCTCTCTTACTTTTTGTCCCCTCTCATTCCTATCATTTTCCTTACCTTTCTATTTATTTACTTCTATTTATTATTTCTCTTCATTTCTTCCTCTTTCTCTCTTCCTCCAGTCCCCCTCTCATTCTTCATATCCCCTCCTCCACCTCATCCCCTCCCGAGACCTCTCACAGAAGAGCTGCCCCTTCAGTACGCCACTGTTTATGCCAATCTCCTTCTTAAAATAAAATAAAATGTCAATTTGTGAAACAACTTTTATATAGGCCTATACCGGTACTTATTATATGTTACATATATACGTAGCTATTACCATTATACAGTACTATGGACATGCTGAAACGGCAGCCTTAATACATTCTGATGTGTAATCGATCAGCAAGCTCATTCAATTTATTTAAACGAAGCACCTAAAGTCAGGGGGTGACAACAAACTGTACATCGGCGGCTAATGTGTGCCTTTTGTGCTTACGGCTACTCAATCACACCCTTGGGTTGTATGGTAACAAAAGGTACTTTTCGTTCCAGTAGGCGCCTTCACGCGACTTTCGTTTGATCACTTATTGACAGTAGCCTGCTAGGTAAAGCGTTAATACACTGTCAGGTCAGCTTACCGATTTAATGGTGGAATCCCTTTGTCCCGAACAAAAGGTACCTTTCGATGAATAGTCGGAAAACATAATCGGCACAAGGGAACAATGCGTTACATAATCTATTGCTTCTCCATCTTTAATAGCTCCATGTATATAACCATAAGTATACAATAGCCTATTGTGCTAACATAATTATTATCATGATTATCGGAAATCTATCCCAGCGGACGACAGTTGATGCTCTCTGTCGAAGGTGGCATATTACACCCCGAGTTCTAGGCCTAGAAATCATATACATGCGCGTATATTGAGGGGTGGGGTGGGGGCTTTGTTTGTTTGTTTGTATGAAACATAAACGATGCATGGAGATGATTTGATTATGAATTAGTTTATTATCCCCGGTAAGCACAACCCATACCTCATACCTCTCCCCCACCTATATAACCTCCTCTTCCCTAAGTGTCTCCTTCTCCCCCCCTCGCCTCCCCTACATTCGATATCTCCTCTATCTCGATCTCTCCTCCCCCTTCTCTTTTCACTTCCAATGCTCTCTCCCATCTATTTCTCTTTCTCCCTACCCTTACCTCCCCCACACACTCTCTTCCCCCCCCCACACACTCTCTTTCCTCCTCTATCTTCTAACCTTTTTCCAGTAAAAATTGCTTCAGTAAAAGTCATTAGCTTATACGCCGTAGAAGTGACGTCATAATCGGATTAACTACCGGTACCATAGCAATAGATAAATATATACAATTTTTGAATAGACCACCCTGCACTGAAAGCAGATTGCACTAATCACCTGTGTATGTCAGCAAACATAGATTGGATACAATACCGCTCTTTTCAAAGATACTTATCTTACAGGTGCGAGTGATCAGCCTTTCTTTGACATCTATGGTTCAATGCATCGGTACCGCGTGAACGTTGTAGTGCAGGGCGGTATATTCAAAATTGTATTCATCTATTGCTATGGTAGTTAATCCGATTAACTACGTCAATTCTACGGCGTATATTGGAAGTCATATAATGGCCTTCCATCGATTCTGGTACATGGAATTAAGGACATGAATCGATTTTGTTTATAACACATGAGTCGCTCCTTTTGTAATGTAGAATGCAAATATTTTGATGGTCTATATTTTTCACAGCTGAAATAGCCATAGCTTATTCGGTTTTCTAAACCATGTTTTTCAATGTAGATCGACATGCTCGATTTCTCTCCTCGTAAATATTGCACTGCGAAATTTAAAATATTTCTTTTGTATACTTAGATCAGGTAACTTCAAACCAAATGATTTCTTCTTCACACCATTATATAAGAAACTGAAATGAAAACCGAATCTCCTTGGTACAAAATTTAAGTTTTTAACAAAAGGTAGAAACAAAAATATCAATATCTTGTGAGTCAAGAGGTTGGGCAGGATAATAGGAAACCACGTAGCCAAAACCAAAACTAAAACTCAATATTTGAAATGAGGCATTGTCATTGGGTATGCAGGGTCTATTCATACAGATAAGCGCACCTATTATTACTGGTCAATACTGACCTTCACTTGTCCATATGACGATATGTGCACAAATACTGCATGCCCCTTGGCAATACTAGCTGTCTGAATAGCTAGTTGAAAAAAGTTTTAAGGAGTGTCCACCTAATGCACACTCAAACTTCTCGACTTCATCCAGAGCAAATCATTACGGATCATGGGCGTAAATAAGAGCATTCAAGATTGGAGCTAAACATCCCTTCACAACATCACAGACGACAGCTGCTGCAACTGTACTCTATAAGATGCACACAAGCTTGTGCCATCCTGACCCGAAGGCAGTCTTAGTTGATGTGAGACAGGGTTGTCTCTCGCCTTGCCTCTTCAATCTATATCTGGAATTTGTCATGAAAGACCAAAATCTAGGCTCTGATATGCAGATGGGTGACATGTGCATTAAAAATATTCATTGTGTAGATGACACAACACTCATGGATATGGATTTTGAGAATCTCCAGTAATGAATTGGAAAAAAGCATACAGCAGCTGGGGAATAATAACCTGACAAAATTCAAAATTACGTCTGACGACTCTACAGATATCGTGCTGACGACTCTACAGATATCGTGCTGACCAAATTGAACTTATTGAGCCCATCAGTAAAAACGCAGTCTTTCTTTGAAGTAGTTCCCTCAGTAGAAGAGGATATTAAACGTCGCGTAGACAGAAATGTACCATCTGGTCTAATCATGATATCACCAGATCACATCTCTAACATCTGTCATATCACCAGATCTCATCCTTATTAGGCCAAAAAGAAGTTGTTTTTGAAGCTAAAAATGTATTTGTGAGATAATTACCTTTAAATAAACCAAGTTAGTGACAAAAATACTCCCAGTTTTCATTAATAACGTGATTTTAAATTAAATTTGGTCATGTAATGCAATGATATGGAATACAGTATAATTGAATGCAATGAATGAATTTATGGATGAATGCACTTGAATGAAAGGGAACTTCAATATATAGTGCACCAACTGATGCACTGAACATATTTAGTTGAATAAGTGTAATTTTCACCAAAATTTCATCAAGTATTATGATTTAAAAATATCAATTCAACTTTTTGGTTAAGTTGAATCTATGGAAATATATTGATTATTTGATAGAAAAATGTGTCTGATTAAAATAATTGCTAGTGAATATTGAGTTATTTATGTTGCAAATTACTTTAATCAACAAATAATTATATTATGTATTATTAATGTATTGTTTGCAACTACTGATGATGTCATAGACCAATAAATAGATTTATATTGTTTGGGTTCAGTTACTAGTAGTATTATTCTGCTAAGTTCTTGTGAAGAAAGCACACCTATGTAATAGGCCTGTTAAACAGGTTGTGTTCACATAGAGTAAACTAACCGAAGTCAGTTCAGGATATTACTGGTATATTGAGATTGCAACAACGTGAGAGCAAGCAAAACAATTTGGCAAGTAAGTTTTCAGCTTTCTTGTTTTTCTTTAAATGTTAGTTATACCCGCATGCAATAGCATGCAGGGTATCTTCCCATCCTGTGGTTTCTTATACCCGCATGCAATAGCATGCAGGGTATCTTCCCATCCTGTGGTTTCTTCTCCTCCTCCTTCTCCTTTTCCTTCCATCAAACACATCATTCTGTCAAGGCTAGCGCTAAAACTACAAGGGCCACAGGGCCCATATGTGGTACACTTATGGGCCCTACCCCGTAGAAGTGCCTTTTGCCCATCTCGGCCCCAGAGGTCAAAGGTCACGGACCCCAGGGGTCGAAAGGTAAAAACACAAATCATGCCGTTTCTTATCAGATGAAGCAGCCTCAGGGCCCTGAGTTGGTACACTGATAGCCCCATGGGTACTCTATAAAAACAAGTATACATGAGCCCCATATGTTATATATTATGGGCCCCAGGGCCCCAAATGTTAAAAATAAGGAGCAACATATTGACAAGTCTAGCTCTAAAGCTACAAGGGCACTAGGGCTCATATGTGGCACATGTATGAGCCCTAAATTGTAGATGTGCCTTTTGCCTATTTTGGCCCCAGATGTACAAGGCTAGGGGCCCCAGGAGCCCAAATGTTAAAACAAAGGGCCGGCCGTTTCTCAGCAAATAAGGTAGCTACAGGGTTCAGTTTTGGTACACAGATAGGCATTTTAGTATTATATTGTCATATGTATATATAACCCCATATGTCACATAATATGGGCCCCAGGGCCCCAAACGCTAAAACATAGGGCCGGCTGTTACTCAGTAAATAAAGCAGCTACAATGCCCAGCTTGAGTCTACTGATGGCACTTGAGAATCATACTTTAACATATGTACATGAGCCCCATAGGTCATATATATTGGGCCCCAGGGCCCCAAATGTTAAAACAAAGGCCTGCCGTTTCTCATCATATAAAGCAGCTTTATGGCTCAGAGTTTGTACACAGATTGCACCTGAGAATTTTATTGTTATATGTACATATGAGCCCCATATGTCACATAATATGGGCCCCAGGGCCCCAAACGCTAAAACATAGGGCCGGCCGTTACTCAGTAAATAAAGTATCTACAGTGGCCAGCTTGAGTCTACTGATAGCACTAGAGAATTATACTTCAACATAATCATGTACATGGGCCTCATAAGTCAAATATTATGGGCCCCAGGGCCCCAAATTAATGAACAAAGGGCGGGCACTTTTCTCATCAAAGAAAGCAGCTTCCCTGCTCAGAATATGTACACAGATAGCACCTGAGAATTATATTGTTACTAAATAACACCCACACACCCATCCACCCTACACATGTAGGACTAATAAACAGCCGTTACTCAGTAAATAAAGTATCTACAGTGGCCAGCTTGAGTCTACTGATAGCACTAGAGAATTATACTTCAACATAATTATGTACATGGGCCTCATAAGTCAAATATTATGGGCTCCAGGGCCCCAAATGTTAAAAAAAGGGCGGGTCGTTTCTCATCAAAGAAAGCAGCTTCCGGGCTCAGAATTTGTACACAGAAAGCACCTGAGAATTATATTGTTACTAACACCCACACACCCATCAACCCCACACACGTAGGACTAAACAGACAGATCGTATTATATCATAATTGGAAATACCAGCGTGAAGCGTTAAGGCTGTTCCAGTTAAATTACATACCCATTGGCTGTTCCATTTAATTTACATACTCCTCTGAAATGGCCCCAAAAAGGCTGTTCCGTTTAATTTACATACTCCCTCTGAAATGGCTGTTCCATTTAATTTACATACTCCCTCTGGAATAGTTTCCCCTGAATCATATTGCATAGCCTCACTGTGAGTAAGAGAGACTGACAACAGCAACCTATGGAGAGTAAGAGAGACGACTCCCCTAGGAGGGGACTTTTTACAATTTCTTTATTTTAAGTGCTACGACAGTGCAACCTACATTCAATTAAAGCTTGTGACTTGGACTTTCACTTTTTACACATTTTCTCCCCAATTGGGCGACTTTTTACAATTTCTTTATTTTAAGTCCTCAGCAAATAAGGACTGTAAGTTTGGGTACACCGATAACATGCGGGTATAGCCGTATTTGTGTACAAATATATAGCCTTCTAGTTCTCCTCCTTTTCCTCCTCCTTCTCCATCAAACACATCATTCTGTCAAGGCTAGCGCTAAAACTACAAAGGCCCTGGGGCCCATATGTGGTACACTTATGGGCCTTACCCCGTAGAAGTGCCTTTTGCCCATCTTGGCCCCAGAGGTCAAAGGTCACGGGCCCCAGGGGCCCAAATGTGAAAATACAAAGCACGCCATTTCTCATCAAATGAAGCAGCCTCAGGGCCCTGAGTTGGTACACTGATAGCCCTAGGGGTACTCTATATTTACAAATATACAAGAGCCCCATATGTTATATATTATGGGCCCCAGGGGCCCAAATGTTAAAATATGGTGCAACAGATTGACAAGCCTAGCCCTAAAAGTACAAGATCACTAGGACTAATATGTGGCATATGTATGGGCCCTAAGTTGTAGATGTGCCTTTTGCCCATTTTGGCCCCAGATGTACAAGGCTGGGGCCCCAGGGGCCTAAATGTTAAAACAAAGGGCCGGCCGTTTCTCAGCAAATAAAGTAGCTACAGGGTTCAGATTTGGTACACAGATAGGTCTTTAGTATTATATTGTCATAGGTATATATAATCCCCATATGTCACATAATATGGGCCCCAGGGCCCCAAACGCTAAAACATAGGGCCGGCCTTTACTCAGTAAATAAAGTAGCTACAGTGGCCAACTTGAGTCTACTGATAGCACTTGAGAATCATACTTCAACATATGTACATGAGTCCCATAAGTCATATATATTGGGCCCCAGGGCCCCAAATGTTAAAACAAAGGGCCGGCCGTTTCTCAGCAAATAAAGTAGCTACAGGGTTCAGATTTGGTACACAGATAGGTCTTTAGTATTATATTGTCATAGGTATATATAATCCCCATATGTCACATAATATAGGCCCCAGGGCCCCAAACGCTAAAACATAGGGCCGGCCGTTACTCAGTAAATAAAGTAGCTACAGTGGCCAGCTTGAATCTACTGATAGCACTAGAAAATTATACATCAACATAATTATGTACATAGGTCTCATAAGTCAAATATTATGGGCCCCAGGGCCCCAAATGTTAAAACAAAGGGCGGGCCGTTTCTCATCAAAGAAAGCAGCTTCCGGGCTCAGAACTTGTACACAGATAGCACCTGAGAATAATATTGTTACTAACACCCACACACCCATCCACCCCACACACGTAGGACTAAACAGACAGATCGTATTATATCATAATTGGAAATACCAGCGTGAAGCGTTAAGGCTGTTCCAGTTAAATTACATACCCATTGGCTGTTCCATTTAATTTACATACTCCCTCTGAAATGCCCCCAAAAAGGCTGTTCCATTTAATTTACATACTCCCTCTGAAATGGCTGTTCCATTTAATTTACATACTCCCTCTGGAATAGTTCTCCCTACTCATATTGCATAGCCTCACTGTGAGTAAGAGAGACTGACAACAGCAACCTATGGAAGAGTAAGAGAGACGACTCCTCTGGGAGGGGACTTTTTACAATTTCTTTATTTTAAGTGCTACGACAGTGCAACCTACATTCAATTAAAGCTTGTGACTTGGACTTTCACTTTTTACACATACGATTTCTTTATTTTAAGTCCTCAGCAAATAAGGACTGTAAGTTTGGGTACACCGATAACATGCGGGTATAGCCGTATTTGTGTACAAATATATAGCCTTCTAGTTTGTATTGAATTGGGTGGTGTGTGATACATGTGTATGTTGAATGAAGGAAGACATGCCAAGTAATTTGTCGTGTAGTGGTAAGTTTGCTTCTGTCACTGTGGGCTCTCTGTATTGACCCTTAATATTAATTATCAAAATAATTGTGCAACTTTGATTTCACAAGTCCAGAGAGTATGCAAATATACAAATTTGAGAGTTGTTTCAGTTTTATACATTCCGTTACATTACATAGTTGTGAAAATATAAGAATGGAAACTTTATTGACAACCAAAATATAGGATATAATAGTAATAGCATTTCAGGAAATCACAAGTTGCAAAACATCTGCAAAATCATTGGTAACATACCATGTTGGCCTATTTAGAGAATAGAATATTGAAGGACAAAGTCTATAAGAACTCAACCGTAAGAGAAACTTACTTTATAATAGAGGTGAAGAATGAAGATTAGTCCTTGTTGATAAGAGTCCGAAGATTCGAATATGAAGGAAGCTTGATATCCAGAGTACTTTTTAATGCTTGGAACATAATTCGGTGCTTCTGCACACCCAAAGAGAAAATTAAATTTGTATTGAGCATGTTGAGTGACGACGGTGAAAGTAATAAGCCCGCTAGAGTCATGCAATATTATAACAAGAAGAGTCCTAAAAAAGACAACATTTCGCTGATGGCCTACTGGTATTGATAAAATAATAAAAAAAAATCTATTCTTTCTTGACTTATGGCAGTGATTTCTATCATTTTGTAATGTGACATTACTCCAGTGCTGCTCCAGTCCTATGTCAGTCTTCACACTTTCCTGTTGTGTATACATCAGATAATATACATGACATTGTAATGTGTAATATGTATATCATATTTTCACTGATTTTCATTAATATTCAACGTATTGCACTTTTAACACTGGTTAAAATGGGAAACTTGGTATTCAACCTATGTTACTTCTACTCAGCTTTGGATAAAATAATTTAAACCATCAAAAGTAACATTTTTGATGATAGTCAATATTATACGCAGTATAATATAATAATATTATAAATATATTACAGTATATCCAGGTGTGGGTCATTCAGCCAAAGTTTTCTGAGCAAACGCAGAGTATAAATCATAGATAGGTTATAAATTTAGCGGAATCCCTACATGTAGAAGGCAAAGTCACAAAATTTACATGGTAAAAAATGTTAGTTGTCTTTGGGTATTGACAGTATTGAATTATTGTCATTACTTTGGGTCACAACCCACGATCCAATAACATTAATACAGATAAGAGTCCAGTGAACTTAGAACTCGGTCATTGTGATGCCAAAGAGCAGGACCAATGAGATGCCTGAATTGTTACTAAACTAAACTGCTACATCTCCTAGCCTCCATAAGCATACATACTTACTTAGTATATGAAATTTACCAAAATAAGCTAATTTGGTAATATTAAAATGACATTATGATTAATGGCTTTGCACACAATTTCAAAAGATATTATTATCTGAACGCGCAACGGAAGAATAACTTATGGAATGTTTCTACCTATTAAGATGCATTGGAGTCGAAAGAGTCACCGTCATAATTTCTATTCATGTCAATATTAACAACGTCAAACTATTGTCTGTGACTAGGTTTAAGTTCAATCCCAAGGTTGTGCATAAAACCGTACGCAATCGATTATCTAGTCTACTCTACAAGTCAAAAGGCAGCATATGCTTTGTTATTACATACAGGTTGTGCGTTTTTACGCTGGAAGCATACTGATTGCAACACATTCATATACCAATTGTCTACTAAATAAAAACGCGCACAGTATCTGTTATGATATTTTATTGTAGATACTGCCTTTTACGTGGGACTGATTGAAAAACACTGCCTTCAAGTACAGAAAGACAGTTTATGTTATATTGGTTAAAGAAAGAAAGAAAGAAAGAAAGAAAGAAAGAAAGAAAGAAAGAAAGAAAGAAAGAAAGAAAGAAAGAAAGAAAGAAAGAAAGAAAGAAAGAAAAAAGAAAGAAAAAGAAAAAAGAAAGAAAGAAAGAGAGAAAGAAAGAAAGAAAGAAAGAAAGAAAGAAAGAAAGAAAGACCGAAAGACCCAAAGAAAGAAAGAAAGAAAGAAAAGAAAAGAAAGAAAGAAAAGAAAAGAAAGAAAGAAAAAAAAGAAAAGAAAGAAAGAAAGAACGACGATAGCAAAGTAGAGACAAAAAAAAGAAAGAAAGAAAAGAAAGAAAGAAAGAAAGAAAGAAAGAAAGAAAGAAAAAAAGAAAGAAAGAAAGAAAGAAAGAAAGAAAAGAAAGAAAAAAAAAAAAAGAAAGAAAAAAAAAGAGAGAAAGAAAGAAAGAAAGAAAAGAAAAGAAAAGAAAAGAAAAGAAAAGAAAAGAAAAGAAAAGAAAAGAAAAGGAAAGAAAGAAAGAAAGAAAGAAAGAAAAAAGAAAGAAAGAAAGAAAGAAAGAAAGAAAGAAAGAAAGAAAGAAAGAAAGAAAGAAAGAAAGAAAGAAAGAAAGAAAGAAAGAAAGAAAGAAAGAAAGAAAGAAAAGAAAAGAAAAGAAAAGAAAAGAAAAGAAAAGAAAAGAAAAGAAAAGGAAAAAAAAAAGAAAGAAAGAAAGAAAGAAAGAAAGAATGTAAAGAGAACAAATATTACAGAAACAAAACACATTTCATAGGTCTACTGCTTTGATTTATTGTCAGAATATTTTAATATTTTAATAGGCATATCCAGGAATTTGTTTGCAATAGTTTCAAACTAGTAACAAAAAGAGCATGAGGTAAATAATGACTTAATTTCACCCATTAATTATCTGGCTTACACAAGCACACACTAACCGTTTTCGTAAAAACTTTAGAAAAGGGCAAAAAAGGTTGCGCAAAATGTTTACATCATGGGTTATAATAAAGTAGTATTAATAACTTTTACAAATATTTCATAAAAGTTGCTGCAAAACGTTGTAACATGACTGTCATTTTTAAGTGTTCACAAAATAGTTTGGAAAAAGTTATTTAACAAAAACATTTCGACAACATTAAAAAAACGCATTTGTATAACATTTAAATGCTATTGAATGTTTTGACCATAACGAAAAAAAACCCGTGTTTAAACGTTAAACATTTCTGGCATAGCTTGGACTTTCCTCTTTTTCTATTTATTTCCTCTCTTGTCGCGTTGAAGTATAGAGACATAGATGATGTACATCATTGCTTTTTTTATACAATGGTGATCACACCAACTAGCAATTTTGAGTAAGGTTGTATCGAAGGAGGATATATCCAATAATTATCAGGCTCATGTAGACTGTATTTAAATTTCACCTCTAGCACCCGCATGCTTGAATATCTAAAGTGTACCAAATAATAGAAGATATCTGTTCAATCAGGGAATGTTTGGCTAGTGTAGACTAGTAAATTGTATGACCAAAAATGGTAAGGAATGCTCTATCCACAAGTCACGCTTGGTTTTACTCGAAATATCAAAACAACTATTGTATTCATGTGAACCGAAAAAAAGTTTCAAGTTCATTTACCAGTTAACTTTTATTTAACTTTTAAAGGTGTATTATGGCAACAAACCAATTTATTTCTTTATTCCATTACATGTTCATGATTTAGTTCCGAAAGAATGTTTACTTTTTGATATATATTTTACCCGAGATCTTGACTTTATATTCAGGATTTAGCTTACTGACCTTTTTCAAATTTTAGATAAAAGACGTATATAGCCTATATCTATTCTTTCCAGTAGTGAAGAGCACATTGTTAGTATGGTTAGTACGGCTTGATAAAAGCACCGTTTATGTTTATACTCATATTAAAATAATCAAATTTAATTATCTATTTGACAACGATGGCACAGGAACAGTGCAAGTCAAAGATACATTGAAAGCAGGAGCGAAACCGGGGGTGGGTGGGGTAGCTACTTCAGCTAGGATCCAAACCCCCTTAAAACCATAGTGTAACATTTACTGAGGAATACGCCCTCATTTTTTGGTAAAAAATCCAATTCTTACATGATTGTAATGAACATTAATGAATTAACATTAATCACGCCCATGGTGTTGTATTTGTGACAAAATTTGAAATCTTTAATAACGATCAAAATAATTAGTCTTCACGTACACGGAATGTTCATAATACTCATACATGGCGTACGGGATGGTCATGACACATCATTGGCGTAGCCATGATTTCGAAGGGGGGGCAGAAACTTGTTCATGTACCGACGGAAATATTAGAGAGATTGCGAAATTTACGTGAAACGTGACACGGGAACGCGAACGGCAAGCTACATTAGTCGAAAGTCGGTTATTATGCCCTCTAGAGGGTGAAATCTATTGTGAATTGGTCAATCGTCAACCGTTCCAAAATGACAAAAAAACGCATTATAAAATGCAGAAAAATGTTATGTTTATCATGTTATGAAACGAATCAAAGTATCCTAATAGAACAAGTAGAGTCCGACATGTAATAAAATCCATTTTGGGGGTTAAAATTTGATCTCGTATAGACAAGAAGAAGTGAACAAATTTCGATTTTTTTTTCGACGCGAATTCGAACGGACAGATTGCCTATTCATTTGTGTGCGGAAAATGCCGTCCAAAATCAGCTTGCGAAGAGGCGTTTTAGGCAAGATTGTGTCGTGTTACGGCATAAATGTGGTATTATTGTCTGTTTGGGACGGGGAACAGAATTCGTGCAACGCTATTTTTCGCCTTGCTTTTTCGTTGTGCATTAAACAGCTGTCAAAGTGTTTTGCTTATGGATACTATTCAGCAAACTCCAAAATGTTTTTAAGAGAACTTATCTGAGAAATACAGATGCCATGGGAAAAAGGTGGAAGATGGGGGTCAGCAAATTTCAACCATATTTTGGCAATTTAATAAGTTTGGATAAGTGTTCATAATAATCAGTATAAAAAAATCTGATATGCCCCCTCCTGGGAAATATGGGACCCCCTAACATATGCCCCAAACACGTATTTCCCTGACTTGTAAAATGCCGTTTTATACCATTTTTGAAGAAATGTTTGGGACCTAAGACAAGTATCTATGAAAGTAAATTTTTCTACACACCATCTTTCATCCTTTATCTTTATGAAAAAAATATAAAACAACAAATGTTTATATTGGGATGTTCCTTTTATGAACAGGGGTGGGGGCCTATATTTCACATTTTACAACATTTGAAAAAAAAGTGAAATATCCCTCTACTTTGTGACGTCATTGTAGGAATTTCTCAATCTTTCTCAAATTGTTCATTACAGGAGAGAACCTCTGTACATAGGTCATTTATATAATGCAATAAAAATCATGGAGACTTGTTTACTTTTCATAAAACACAAACATGGATTTTCCCAATATGTGACATTGGAATAATGATGCTGCATGCTGTATAGGCCTACAACACCAACATCAAATGTAAGATCTTTTCACTGTAGCAGTCCCTTTTCTTGAGCCAATAGTCAGTTATTGCATTGAGGAGTTAAGAACCACATTTAAGAATGCAAGAGTACAGGGGTAGGTGTTTCTCTTTTACAGCATTGGTAAAATCGGCAGTAGATAATGCTCCTTGAATATGAGCCCCTACCTCATGTCACACGCTCGTACATGATACATGTTAGTGGTATTTTGATTATTATGAAAATCACAAGCTCCTATTCTGATTCTTAATCATTTCACATTCATCCGTACTTTAGCTATAGGAACTAGGCCTAGTAGAGCCCCATACCCCGAAGTACTAAATCCTAATAACCTGGGGGTAGATCTTAATACTAACCCGGCTATAAATGGGTCTTGTTTTGTTTTGCTTCGGGATAAGGTTTTTAGTATGTTCTATCTATTTGACCATCTCAACATGAAATTACAAAATGTTAAGCCTGGGTTTCAAATGTAATATGCACGGCAAAAATCCAAAATGGCCGCATTCAGGTTTCCCCTGAAAATTTTTAGCCACAACTTTGTCATTTTTGGGTCTTTATACGTGCTTCTGGTGTCTAGTCTATGTTTTTGGGTCAATCAATCTATTTATGCCGTTAGAAGTAGTCTCAAATATTCATATGTTGAGTTACGACCATTTCTGACCCAATGCACCCATTTTAACCCAAAAAACCCGAAAAGGTTGACCCATTTTTTTCCAGCTAGGACGGCTCTCGAAAATCTAAAATTGGGGAGGGGGGGGGGGTAGGAGCTAAAACTTTTTCACAGATTTTTTTTCAAGTATAATTATATAGGTGTTACACCCCCTTCATTACTCTCACCGCCTACAGGTGTTGCCCTGTTGACAGTAAAAAAGGTATAGTTTCTGTACTTTTCCATAATTTTTCGCCCTTTTTCATTGATAATTATTCTTGGCGCCCCTTAAGTCCCGCCCTTTTTTCTTTAGTCTTTTTGCCTCCCCTTTATCTTCCGCCACCCCTTCTTTTTACCGCCCCTGATGTAACCCTGGGGGGCTCGTTCCCCCAAAGCCCTCCCCCAAAAAAAAAAAAAAAAATACGCGCATGATGTGAACATGACCTTAAACATTTTACCCCCGAATAACCAGTATCAGGGGTAATAAATTGTCTCTTCCTGATCTTTTTGTTTTTTACACTGTCAGCAGCGGGGAGCTCCAACCAAGCCATGTGTATTAACCCTTGCACATCTACGGTGACAGTGGTATGTTAAAATAAGATCAGGGAAAGAAAATTTATTATCCCAGATACTGGCTATTTGGGAGTAAAAATTTTAATACCACAATATGAGGAAAAATTTACAAAAAAGTAATATAAATGGCTAGTTGCTTTGTTGCTACGGAAACTGATAACTGCGTGTCACAGGCACAATCTCAATCTGCTGCATAATAGTGTCCTAGATATCATCAGTGCCATGTGGTCGCTGCTAAATTTCATCTCCGGTATCGGTACCAACGCGCATCAGATGTTCTACTCGAAAGTTTTGTCCCCCCGCGTTTCGTCCCCATTATCATCAAGGTAAAACTTTTTGTTGCATCCCTAATCCCAGATGACAGCAACAAAATTTTTCTGTGACCTATGACCTTTGGATTTTGGGCAGTTTGACCCCAAATCGACCAATTTTCTTCATTTTGAGCAATTTGTTGCATTAAAAAAGTTTGTATTATAGGTATATTATTGATAAACATGGATTATTTAATTTTAAGCTAAAATGTATTAGGAGATTTCAAAGAGAAGGCAGTTGCCATTCCTTGGAAGAAAAAGGTAATATTCTTTTGAGGGTGCATAAAGCATGATGCAAAGAGGTTATTTTTAAATCAGCACAGACGGAATTTTAGTACTGACCCGGGGTACTGACCCCCAACTAATTATGGAATAGTCCTGTTTCAATTGCTGAAAAGGCCATTACACCCCTCTCTGAAAATGGAACAACCCAAACGTTGTCCAAAGAATTTGTAATTGTTATGTCGAGACAAAATGTGTATAATTACTTTGAAGTATAAATAACATGTCTGCAGATCCGCGTTATTATGTGGTTCTAATCAAAAGATTATTTTAAATCAGCACAGACGGAATTTTAGTACTGACCCGGGGTACTGACCCCCAACTAATTATGGAATAGTCCTGTTCTAAGCCTTTATCGAAGACACTTAAGGTCCCAATTTATTATGTAATAGCGTTGTTGATGCTGTTTACTTCTGATAGGCTCCCTTTTCATCAAATTCATTTTCAAGCTTGGAAAATCACCGAACCTGAGTTAAGCATGAAAATACCGCAATTTTGCACTTTTCTGAAAAAGAGCATTAACTAAGATGTGCTCATTTTAAAACGGAAAAAGTCTCCACGATTTTTATTTGCTCAATTGTTTAACCTATATATACTTTATCCAACAAGTAAATCATCTTGCAAACTTGGCTTCAAAATTAGGATTTTTCACATTTATACAATTGCTGAAAAGGCCATTACACCCCTCTCTGAAAATGGAACAACCCAAACGTTGTCCAAAGAATTTGTAATTGTTATGTCGAGACAAAATGTGTATAATTACTGTGAAGTATAAATAAAATGTCTGCAGATGCGCGTTACTACGTGGTTCTAATCAAAAGTTAGTGCACATTTCAAAGTTTTTGTGTCTGAGAAGACATTTCATGGGGGTCAATTTGAGGGGGGTCCAGTATCTCCCAGTGGGGGGTCCTCAAATTTTTTTAATACCTCCACTGTAAATACTCATGGACACATGTTTGATTGACAAAATATGAACAAAATTTGCTGACCCCCATCTTCCACCTACCATCTGAGTCTATCGGATAAACTCTCTTAAACCATGATAATGCGTGTGTTTTTGGTTTTAGTTAAAACGTTTTGATAACATATCGATGTATGTTTATATAAATATCATGAAAACTCGTGTTATACTGAAAAAATAATACAACAACATTTTAAGCCTAAATTCGAAATGTTATAGTAAAATATCATTGGGCAAACATATGTGTCTATTGTGTTAGAACGTTTATCAGCAAGTTTAGAACAAAGGGTTTTTTGAATGTTATTAAAACTTTTAATGCCCTTGACCCTCACATAACCTTTAACCCGACATTTAACGTTTTCTGTAATATATTTGTGTTTGCTGGGTAGTAATCGAACTAGGCATATTAGATTATCTATTTTCATTTTAAGTAAAGTAAACAGGGTATTATTTATGTGATAATGGAGTTTGTTTCTTGTTATTCGAATAATATACACCAAGACTTCCTAGGCATCCAACACCAAACTCTGTTTATATTATTTAGACAAATAGCATACACATGTGAACATAGGCCTATACTCATTTTCCAATAGCCCGCAAAACTCAAATGTGATGAGATCAAGCAAAATCAGTCGGAACTCGGAAATATTGATTTTGAGATATAGCCAAACAAAGGCAATATTTCCTTATGTTTCCTTTTGTTTTGGAAACTCTTTAATTGCTAATATCTTTGGATCAGGTTGTTCAGTTTCAATGGGATTTTCTGCAAATTGCAGCTTTGCAAATGCTTATTACTATCTTAAAAGAAACTGACAATTTAATATTTCCGAGTTCCGACTGATTTTGCTTGATCGCATCACAAATATCGCTAATCTGGACTGAATGCTTCGAGCATTATAGATACAGCCAGTCGTATTTGCATATCAATACCGAGGAAAGTAGTTCGATGAAAGAAGATAATCTTCTCTGGTTCGATGCACCCAAGGTGAATCAATGGGTGCTTCCTATTACCTTGAGATTATTTGTCTCAGCATAGCGCCATCATGATTGCAATTGCGTTTACACGTAGTCTTGGTTCAGACTCTATGCGGCTATCACGAACATACTAGGAACGACGAGCGTTAGGACCGACACAAACTGGCTGTGTAGGAGGCTAGTTTGGATGTGAACGGGACTATGACGTTCTACCATAAAATGCAAAAACCCGTATGGCGTTTGCAGTGAACGCCTCTCCGCAATCTCTCTATTGACCCCCATTTACTCACGCTAGCAATCCTATGTCAAAAACTTCCTGTCTTCTAGGAATCATAAGACAATGGAATTAATATTAATCTTCGTTTAGTTTTAATTTTCGTTTCAATTTCAATAAAATTCTTGAAGAGGTGATTCTCTTGATTTTCTGGAGTCATGTCACAACCATTAACGATCACTAGACCGTCATAGTTGTGTATTGTACGTTATTACCAGTATTTTATTAGTGTCAGATAATGACGGCATGGAAAATTAACAATGGAAAAGTTTGATACCTGTAGGTCAAGTATTAAAGTCATGTGATTTTGGCAAAATCTTTCAGTTTCAGTTTCTATTGTTGCGACCCAGTCAGTAGTGGAAAAAGCATTCCAGTGAACAAAATATAATAATTTTAGGAACCTGTTGCTATCCATATATGTATCCATATTTGGTTGTGATATCACTTGATGTAATCAGTTGCCAAGGTTATTGTTATTTAGATTTCTGAAATATTCTGGTCCTATATAACGCTTTCCCGGTTAGGAGACGCATAGGTAGCTACATGGTCTGTCAGGAAACTGGTACATACCGGAGAAGATTGATACAGGGACGAGACTTGTTAGTTGCAGAATAACTTTGTAGATACTCGCAGTCGGGGTTTGATCTTGCAGGATAGGTCCGCTTATAAGACAAACTTGAAGAATCAGAGGTATGTTGTTGATTTATATTTAACCTTGATAACCAATAAGTGTTACACTTTGTGTTTGTAGGTATATCTTAATCAGAATTACTCCCTACTAAATTATGTAACATGTAAATTATTGATGAAACAAAGGCCACTATATCGATATCGAACTGGATGAAATGAAAATTTGCGGTTGCTGTATCAAGTGCTTTTTCCATTTATTGCCGTGCACAATGCAGTTGTAAGTGAAATCTTCCCTAAGCTTAATGAAAGCGCTTTTCAGTATAGGAATACTCTGCACTCGGCAATGAGCAAGGTTACTCTCAATCTCTGGTTCTTTACCCGGTCCAATACCTGGTGGCGTAATACTCATTTATACACATTTTAATTTCGTCATTACTCTTGAAAGAAAACATAACTAATTGTGCAGGCGAGGAAAGGATGGTGAAATCATCTTATACGAGCGTATGGCTATAGAAACGTATAGGTCAGCTTTATCCCTTTCGTATATTACTCCAACCGTTTCATAAAACATATTTTCTCTATAAAGAATAGAGTATTAATTATTAGGTTTGTTGAGCTTTATTGCTTTTCTTTCTATGCCAATAACCTTCTTAAGGCCTCAATACGCGTAAACGTGGCCGGCGATTATCACTATACAGTACTATCATCATGATTATACTTTATAGAGACATGAAGAGCATAACGTCATGTAGGCGATATAGAAGAGTGCATGGACGGCTAAAGTCATCTTTTAAGGCTTGCGTCGCGCAGAAACACACCTTTAGGATACGGGAGGACAATGGTACCACTTTCTCGAGTGGACGTTAGAAATGACTTTCTATTCATCATTTATTGACAGTCACCTGCCCTGTTAGATCAGTAACAAAGTTAATGGCCGAAAACTTTTGTCCGAATCGATGGTACCACTTTTATGAATGTCGGCTAATCAATTTGACATCAAAGGAACATTGAGTTACCATGGTTACGTAATGTATTGCTCACCATGTTTATTATAACCTCCTTGGTTATACCGCAGTAGACCATGCTGACAAGTTTATAAAAGTGTTGTTAGAATAGAATAAAATAACCCTAATTTAATGCACAGGGTAGGGAAGCATGATTACAATTTAGAAATAGCTGAGTAGGAGGGACTTCAATTAAATATTTTTTTGTGTAGAAATATTGTAGAGATATTGAAGGGGACAATAAGCATGTACCTCTATAAAAAGTATATATCGCACGTCGCTCGTGTTGGCTTGTTACTTGTCAGCCATCCAGTAACAATGAGAGAACATTCCTAAACTAAACCACGCGACTTGGAGATGTTTTGGGGTGATCTCCACTTGAGACGATTTATTCCTAGATATTATGTAAAAAGAGACACATGTATCAGCTGTCAAGTCCATCGTTTTGATAAGTTGTACACAACTGTAAATATAAATAGACACTTGACAGGAGATATGACATTTCATATAGGCCTCAGTGATATTTGTGACGTGTCATGTCAAAAGGAGACACTTTTGGGCAGGATCGTAAATCGAGAAATAGCCAAAAATCTGCCCGGGGTGATTTTTTCACAATTTGGGTTTGTTGCGAATTTGTGATAGTTTCAGACCGGAATATAACTGGCATCTTGTATTTTTTGAGACACTTTTCAAGGTATTTCCTACTCTCAACATTGTCAATAATATTTTTAAAGGCTGATATCTCAATTTCCAATTTTTTAATACCGTAACTTACGACCTCAATATCTTCGCTTAGGAATATCCGATTTCATTGGAGAAAACGGCATTGTGGAGCAAAATATCTCTATATTTAAGATATGTAAAAACCTCAAAATTGATAACCTGCCCAAAAGTGTCTCCTTTTGACATGACACGTCACATATTATTCCGTTGTACTGATTAATCGATAAAGTTTGATTTTAGCCCATCGAGAACAGTATTATTCCGAAAAGCAGTAGCAGAATTTACAGGGTGATGAGACTGAACTAAAGTGGTTTAGTGCAGTGGCGTTGATTTCTTTTTGACATGGGGGGATGGGGTTTGACAACAGCACCTATTGGCAACAGAATAAGTTTATGGTACAAATGCGCGCGAAGCGCTCGAAAAAACTTGCCATAATGAAGCTAAGCAATTCTGAGATGTCCTTTTCATTTTTTAATGGGCCATCCTCTCATTTATTTAATTTAATGATACAATATTAAGTTGATACCTATGCAAAATTTTATCACTTTTGAATAAAGTTTAGAGGATGCTACCGGACTTGAACTTTTGTATGTGTTTGGATAAAACATACAAATTGAAAATGTGGGCATTAAGATCAATTTCAACTAGCCATTACAGAGGTCACTCTGTACCCTTGTTCAATCGATTGGTACAACTTAAAATATTTATGACACCTTAAAGATGAAGTATTTATATTCAGGCTTTTAGAATTAAACTCCCGAAAACCTTTGAAAATTTTTTTATTAAGCAGGCTTCCACACATAGAAACACTAACAATTAGGCCTATATTTTTAGAAACAGGAAAGCGATATCGAATCACTCTGCTAAAAACAGTCAGGCCAACTCTTTGGAAATCATGAAGCTAAAACTTAATACTGTCCAAATCTATCAAACAAGTTAGAAATTAAACTTCAACACTACTTGCTTATTTCGCCACCCTGATCTTTTTGTTTTGATATTTTTCTTGGAAACGGCTAGAGACCAACCTGTTAAAGCGAAATAAACAAGTAGTAATCTTCACATAGGTAAGTGGTGTTGAAGTGTAATTAAAAATACTTTCATTTTATTACCACTACGTATGAATCTGAAATTCTATATAATTTTGAAATGAATTCAAGAGCCACTTTATATCCCAATAGATCTTGTTCATTTACATTCTTTGGGTGTAGTGAGTATTATTTCATTTCATTTCATGTTATCAAAAAAGGCATCGTGGCCCTAAGGCCAAATTGAGCAATTTATACATTAAAAGACATCAAAATATTACAAAATTACAAATACAAACTAGATATATTGCATTCTCATAAGGCTGCGAAGTCCAGCCGTGACCTTGAAGTGACCTCTTATGACCTTGAAAAGATTTGGCACACAATTGCCTTTTCGTGAAAAATATTGGCATTACGTTTGATAACAATCTACCTAATAAAATAATTTGACCTCTGATGACCTTGAAATGACCTCCCATTTTGTTTTAAATCATATCAATATTACATAGTCTAATTTAGATTTAAATTGGACGAATTTTGGAATTTGACCCATTTTGACCTTTGGTTGACCTCTGGAGGCCTTGAAATGACCTCTATCGTATTTTGAATCCTATCGTGATTACATATACTAATTTTCATTTGAATTGGACAAATTTCAAAATGTTACCCCTTTTGACCCGAAAACAGACCCCTCCCCATGTTCAAGCCAAATCTGATTATAACCCTATATGCATCCAATGTTATAGTAATTTTGGCATTATTCTGATGATCACAGCACTTAATATGCAGGAAAAAGTGAACTTTAAGGTGATTTTCAGTAATCAACCCTATTTTACCCCTTCATGACCTTGAACTCAAAATCCGTGTTAACCCTATAGACACCAGCTAATGTCAGTGCATATGTGTCAATCTCATCTCTGTACTATGTAATCTGTAGGAAAAGAAGCATTTCGAAAGTATTTGGTTATGTGCAGAAAAAATCCCTTTAATGACCTTTGACCCCAAATCTGTGTTTACTCCATAGACCCCAACTATAGTAGGCAAATTTCTATTACTGCCACTGGCTATCTACAATGGTACAACCTGTGTGATGATTAGTCACAGTGGTACTAATCAGATTGATGTTTGTTGAAAAGACTGCCTCTCCTCTTCCAAACGTAACTTTGGATCCACTTGACATGAGTTTGAAATGAACAGGAATGCGGTTTCATTCAGGGATGTCTCTTAAAGCTATCTTCAAATGGAAAGTCTGATGATGAATTATAATAGCAGGGCATATTGGCATACCTCGCAAAATTTTTGCAAAATGAAGCATTTTCAATTTATACATTCAGTTTATGATTTTAATTTAATCCACTTTTATATTTTCACTGCTTGAATTAGTGTTTTACTTCAGGCTCATTACATACTGTAAGTGGCAATGATAAAATTGTACCTAAATAACATCTATCAGCGTATTGTTCTTTAAATATTTTAGGATTTTGAACACAATTGTTGGTTTCATATTCTGTATTCATGTTTCCAGGTCAAGTTCCAAATGAGGGCGCTGTTGCAGCTGCTGCCAATATGTTGTATCCTGTCTCTGTTTTTGTCCAAATATTTTGTCTTTTGGTCATCATCAACTTTATATCTACATACCATGGAGTCAGTGAGTATCATAATAATGTTGCTATCCAGTCAGAAAATGCTGTCTCTGAACCAACAACTGTAATTTCTGAAGCTTATCATGGACAAGAAATCCACCATATTAACTGCAGAATTTGGAACCCTGGTGATTGTTTACCTTGCATACCAGACTGCAGAATTTTGAACTCGAGTACCACAAACTGTTGGACTTCAGCATCATCTGTTAGCACAACAACACAACACTATAGCCCTCATAATGACAATAAACAGCCCCTCATTAGCTATACTCGCAATGAACTTTGGCGACTTAAAGATAACTCTGTAGCAGTAACATCTAGTGTGAAATGTACACTTCAAGAACTTGGCATACAGAAACGCAGTAGAGGTCGCAGAGCAGGTTCCCAAATTCATCGTAAGATTCCTGTTCATGTTTCACATCACAGACCTATAGCTGCATACCAGTATGAAGATTACGTTTCTGACATTGTCTTGGACCCCAATGCCAGTGTTGATTCCGGGGTTCATTCTGATTTGACTCTAAGGTCTACCGTTTGTAGACCAAGAATTTTAACACCTATTGCATGTGTTGCTGAACAGTCAACCCCCCGCAAATATGACTTTCCTGCTGTACTGCTGACCAATGCACGATCCTTGGTTAAGAAGATGGATGAGATGGAAACTATGCTTAAACTTGAGAATATTGATGTTGGTGTAATCACAGAGTCCTGGTTTCACCCAGAATTACCTTGCTCCATGTCATCAATTAGTGGTTACAATCTGTTCTCCCAGTGTCGTGATACAAGTAAAGGCGGCGGCGTTGCGGTTTATGTTAGATCTCACATATTTCTGCCATGCATATTACAGACATAACAGTCCCTGATGAACTTGAGTGTGTTTGGGTATTGCTTGAACCTCAAATGTTACCGAGGGATGTTTCTGTTATAGCACTTTGTGCCGTGTACATCACCACCGACTCCCCCAACCAACACCTTCTTCGGCAACACCTACTTGAATCAATGGACTTGTTACATGTTAAATATCCGGACATTAGTTTCGCCATTTTAGGTGATTTCAATAGAATGAACATTAATCTGATAACAAGATCTTACAATCTAAAACAAATTGTAAATTTTCCTACTCGTGAACAAGCTATACTGGACTTGATTATGACTGACTTTAGTAAATTTTATTCAGATCCATTACCTATGTCACCTGTGGGTAAGAGTGACCACATATGCATTGTTTGAAACCCAATCCTTCCACCACTCGCAAGCATAAAAATGCTGTTAGAGTTGTCCGCACCTTTAAAGATTCCCAAATCAGGGAGTTCGGCACTTGGATTCAAGATCAAAACTGGTCTAAT
This sequence comes from Amphiura filiformis, assembly GCF_039555335.1. NCBI lineage: Eukaryota > Metazoa > Echinodermata > Ophiuroidea > Amphilepidida > Amphiuridae > Amphiura > Amphiura filiformis. The sequence goes on from NW_027305531.1 coordinate 528,270, forward strand.
GTGTTTGAAGCCAACAATACTCAGGAAAAGGTGGATGCTTTTTATGAACATCTTAACAGTGCAATGGAGTCATTCTTCCCACATGTCAAAGTAAAGAACCATGACAATGATAAAAAGTGGATTACCCCCGAATTAAAAAATTGATTCGGGAACGCCAGGCAGCCTTTCTGGCTGAAGACAAAACTCAGTGGCGTCAACTTCGCAATAAAGTTCAACGTGAAATTGCTAAAGCTAAAATTAATTATCATGCCAACTCTGTCCGGAATTTACAACATAAGGACCCACGTAAATGGCACCAACAAATTAAAGTCATGACTAATGACACAAAGACTGAGCACAACATACATGTCCCTGGTATTCAGAATTCTGATCATGTCAGTATTGCTAACAGCATCAATGAGCTATTTGTGAATGTGTCTTCCAACATCAATCCTCTGGATAACACAAAGCTTCCATCTTATTTACCAGCTTACAAATCACCACCTCAATTATATCCTTGGGACGTGTATGCTGAGCTCAGCAAGGTAAATCGAGGTAAAGCATGTGGGCCTGATGGCATCCCTCCAAGGTTAGTTAAAGAATTTGCCTATGAGCTGAGTGTTCCCTTAACAGAGGTTTTGAACACCTCCCTCATTGAGGGAGTAGTCCCTTCTCAATGGAAGAAGGCCATCGTAGTCCCAATACCAAAAACAAACCCACCAAGCATTGAGAAGCTACGTCCTGTCTCACTTACTGACTGCTTTGCAAAAATCGGGGAGGGTTTTATATCCAAGTGGGTTTTAGAAGATGTAAGTCATAAAATTGACCACCAACAGTTTGGTAATGTCAAAGGTGTGTCAACGTCACATTATTTAATTAGCATGCTTCACTTTCTTCATCAAGGCGCTGACAAGGCTGGCAACGTTGGCACAGTGGTACTCACGGATTTCTCAAAAGCATTTGACTTGATCGACCATACTCTGCTTATGGAGAAATTTATCCATATGGAAGTCCGTGAGTCTATTGTGCCATGGTTGTCTGACTTTGTCAGCAATAGACAACAGTGTGTTCGTTATAAACATGTTCTTTCTGACTACAAAACTGTAAATGGAGGTCTCCCACAAGGTACAAAACTAGGCCCAATAGGCTTTCAGATTATAATCAATGATGCTGTTTCAAGTAGTGTGCCTAAAACAAAATGTTGGAAGTATGTCGACGATCTGACAATTGTTGAGAACTGCATCCACCCCAAATCCAGCCAAATTCAAGATGTTTTGGATGAATTCAGTGAATGGTCTGCCAATAATAATCTGAAACTTAATCCTTTGAAATGTCAAGCCCTACAGGTCTGCTTTAAGAGGAATCCACCCAATAATGTTATCAAAATCAATGACATTCCTCTCAACTTTGTTTCTGAGGCAAAAATTTTGGGTATTTGGATGCAGGACAACCTCAAATGGGATAGAAACATTGCTGAAATTGTGTCCAAAACCAATCGTCGGTTGTATATGCTTAGGATTTTAAAAAGGTTTGGTTTTAATACCCAGGAATTATGTTCAGTTTATAAAGGATATGTTAGACCATTACTTGAATACGCCGATGTAGTTTGGCATTCCTCACTCACCACAACTCAAGATTATACTTTGGAGCAGCTGCAAAAAAGAGCTTGCAAAATAGTTCTGGGCAAATTGTATGATGGTTATGACAACGCTCTTAATCTGTGCCAGCTAGACTCTCTAGCTGATAGGTGGGAGGACCATTGTCGTAAGTTGGCCGAAGGGCTTTCTACTTCTATCCGAACAAAATATCTCATCCCTCCTACCAGACTGGAGAGTCATGGCAGGGTCCTTCGCAATGCAAATCATATCTCTCAACTTTATGCAAGGACCGATCGTTTCAAAAACAGCGCTATTCCATACTTTATCAATTTATTGAATAACTAAGTGCCCTGAACTGTTTTGCATATTCTGACTTTTTTAAAATTTGTAATATTGAGCCAATTTTAGCCTTTTAATGGTGTGTATTTATAATGTTGTTGAATGATGTCTTGAATAAGTGCAATATTTTATTTTCTATCAACAGCAGTTGCTGTATTTTTCCTTGTTAATATTTATATTCTGTATCTTTTAATGTTTAATTGTTTTTAATATTGTAAACCACTTGTAATTTGGCCTCAGGGCCACGATTTGTGTGTGAATAAAATATACTATACTAAAATATACTATACTAACTGTATAGCAGGCCCATCATGCATGCAATGTCTTTGGAAGTTGCACCACAGGAAAAGTGAATGAACTCTTGCCATTCGATTCATGTAAATTTTAAAATTGGTTAATAATTCACAAAAATGATAACATATAAATATTTGTAACTGCCAGGAAGATTTTCTACCCATTTTAGCCAAACTAATAAGGTAAAATGAAAGCAAAAACCACTATAATGTTTTCAAAATTGAAATACAAGCTGACAACATGGATCTGTTTTGGTATCAGGTTGAAAAATAACGCAGCAAAAAAGGAAAAAAAGGTAAAAATGAATTGATCTCTACTATCATGATTATATAGCTGCATTACTTTTTTACTTTTTAAAGAAAAGCTAACTTTCTAAATGATGAAAATTTATTATCACACCTCATAATATTCATTAGCAAATCATGGAACTTTATTGATTAATCGCAAACGATAAAGCAAAATCACAGGGTAATATTTTTCCCCATTTCACTATACAACTAACAACCCCACACCAGAGGAGTGGGATGCAGGATTGGATTGCGGAATTTACAAAAAGTGTATACTTAAATAATCACTTATAAAAGGTGGACTTAACACACTAAAACTTGTCGATTTGTTAATTCTTCTTTATAATTTGGACCTTCTTGTGGAACGTGTACACCATGATAACGGACTCTGACATGCCACTGGATCAGACATACGATTGCATTTTTGACAGTTTTTAAAACGGAATACGGAAATTGGTCCAAAGCTTTGCAATCATGGAAGTCCAGTTTTAAAAGCAGGAGGAAACGGAAGAACCCGGAGAAAATATCCGGCAGCGAATTATGGACTGGAAACCAATTACATGTAAAGTCATCTGGAACAGCCGGGGGTCGAACCCGGTACCTCAGTGGTACAAAGCGAGGACAGAACCTTTACGCTCATCCGCTGCCCCTGAGTTAAAGGCCAGCCAATATATCTGGAATTTAACCATTTTAATATCCAAATAATTCAGTGGTATTACTTTTATGAGGGCAGATTAGTAGCTAGACATGGGATTGACTGCATCATATAATATTCATATTTATTCATATTCATATTTTATTATCAAAAGGTGACCCGAAGGTCAAATTACATGATAAATTTACAAAGATAAAAACAACAAACATTCAAAAATATTTTTTAAAGAATAACATCTATAAAACACATAAAATGGTATAAAATTTCATTTACAAAAACTAATATTGCACTTTTAAAATAGTATCATTAAATATTAATAAATAAAAAGAAAAGGAAAGAAACACATTGCAAAATACACTTCTGAAAAGGGGGGTGATTGCACGGCCACTGTGCATGCAGGATACAATGAGCACATGAATAAAAAAGAAAAATTACACATTACTTGTTTAGCAGGTCCACAAAGTATGGTATGGGACTATTTTGGAAGCGAGAGGTTCTGAACCGCAGTTGGGTGAATTTATGCGCATTGCGAAGGTTGCGACCATGAGCACTTTGTCTAGATGGAGGAAGAAGATCTTTGGTACGGTCTGAGTCGGCAAGCCCTTCGGCTAACCTTCGACAATGATCTTCTCTTCTATCTGACAAGCGCTCAAGGTCGCAAGCTTGCACCGCCTCAGCATATGAGGTAAATCTCTGGCCTAAAATGATCCTGCATGCACGTCTTTGGAGTTGTTCAAGTGACTTTGTCTGATTTGTTGTTAACGAGGAGTGCCAGGTGACATCTGCGTACTCAAGAATAGGGCGCACATAACATTTGTACACAGTAATTAGTTCTTCGTCATTGAAACCAAATGTTTTTAGCAGTTTAAGCATATATAACATCTGGTTGGACTTCTTTGTTATTTCATTAACATTTTTGTCCCATTTCAAGTCATTTTGAAGGTGAACCCCTAGGATCTTAGCCTCAGTTACATAGTTCAAGGGCTTACCAGCTATCTTAAGCTCAATAGGGGGCGGTGGTTCATTTTTGAAACAGACCTGGATGGCCTGACACTTGCTAGGGTTCAAGCTAAGCTTGTTTTTGTTTGTCCACTCAGTGAACTCGTCCAGTGTATCTTGAAGCTTGCTTGGTTGGGAATACGGACGATTTTCAGCAAGTGTCAGGTCATCCACGTACTTCCAACAGTTGATGCTTGCATCTTTGGACTGGACTGCATCATTAATGATAACCTGGAAGCCAATTGGGCCGAGTTTAGTCCCCTGTGGGAGGGCACCATTGAGAACTTTGAACTCAGAGAGTGACTGATTGTAGCGAACACATTGCATACGGTTGCTGACAAAGTCACACAACCAGGGAACGATGGATCTGCGGACTCCCAAGTGGATAAATTTCTCAATGAGGATGTTATGGTCTATCATATCGAACGCTTTGGAGAAGTCCGTCAGAACCACCGTTCCCACGTTGTTGACCCTGTCAGCACCTTGATGAAGAGTGTGGAGGAGGTTGATCAAGTAGTGGGAAGTCGAGATACCCTTGATGTTACCAAACTGTTGGGGGTCAATTTTGTCTTCGATGTCTTCCAAAATCCACTTCACAACAAATTCTTCACCTATTTTTGACAAAACATCGGTCAAGGAGACAGGTCTAAGTTTATCGACCTTGGGAGGTTTTGTTTTGGGGATCGGGACAACGATGGCTTTTTTCCACTGTGTGGGGACCACTCCCTCATGATAAGAACAATTCAAAATGTCAGTTACAGGGATACTTAATTCGTATGCGAATTCCTTGATCAACCTAGGGGAAACCCCATCTGGGCCACATGCTTTACTGGCTTTAACTTTACTGAGTTCAGCATACACATCCCATGGGTAGAGCAATGGAGGGGAATCAATGGCCGGTAAGTAGGTCTCAAGATTGCAAAGATCCAAAGGTGTCATATGGAAGGAGACCTGCACAAACTGATCATTGATTTTATTCGCAATGGCAACATGATCATCATTGTCCACCCCTGGGACAGGTATGTTGACTTCAGATTTTGTATTTCCCGTCATGGTCTTGATTTGCTGATGCCACTTCCGTGGATTGGTAGCCTGAAGATTACGAACCCTGTTAGCATAATAGAATTGCTTAGCCCTCTTAATTTCACGTTGTACCTTGTTACGCAGCTTTTTGTACACCTCATTGTTACCTGTTGAAAAGGCAAGCTGTCTTTTTTTGACAAGTTTTTTGATTTGATCAGACATCCAGGGCTTATTATTATTATGAACCTTTACTGTGGTTAGAGGGAAGAATGACTCTACAGCACCATGGAGAGACTCATAGAGAGCATCAGCTTTTTGCTGAGTGTTGCTGGCGTTAAGGACATTGGTCCAGTCTTTGTGCTGGATCCAGTTACCAAATTCTCTGATTTGGTGCTCTTTCATGGAGCGATATGTCCTTTTGACATTGGAATGTTTGGCAACATGCTCTAAAGGTTTCCACATGATACTTATATGGTCACTCTTCCCAAGAGCAGATAAGGGAATGGGCTCATTATAATGAGCGCCAATGTTAGTTAGTACAAGGTCCAGAGTGGCTTGATCAATTGTTTCAAATTACAGTTATAAAGAATGTTGTTGATTTATGCATTCTATTAAAGTCACCCATGATTACAAAGCCTACATCAGGATACTTGGTATGAAGTAAGTCAATTGATTCAAGTAAATGAAGTCTGAGAAGTTCTTGATTTGGTGAGTCGCGCGGAATGTAAACTGCACAAACCACAATGACGGAGACGTCTCTTGGTAGTCGCTTTGGCTGCAGTTGTACCCATACACATTCCAATTCATCAGGCACTGACACTTCGGAAACTTCTCTGGCTGGGTTCTGTGAGTTTACATAAATAGCAACCCCTCCTCCTCTTGAGTGAGTACGGGAATTTGAGAAAAGTTCGTATCCATCAATATTGCACATAAAGTCAGGATAGTGAGGGCGAAACCAGGATTCTGTAACGACGCCTACATCAATAGACTCTTGTTCCAAGAGCAATTCAAATTCGTCAAATTTGTTCATAAGCGATTGTGCATTTGTGAGCACAAAAGATGGAGCGTCATTATGGGGGCGCTTAGTACTGGTGGCGACAGGTGTCTCACACTTTACTTTACAAAGGTTGTTGTAATTGACTCCTCTTCCAGAATCAACAACAGTAACTGGTGAGTTTCTGGCAGATTCAACTACTTGAATCTTTCTTGGTACATTTTTACCACCACGACAACCGCGTTTATTTCGTTTACGGTATGTATTAATTTCATCAAGTTTAATCTTTAAGTCATTGTCAATAAAGTTACTGGGGCTGCCGTTCAAGCTTTTCAAAAAGTCAGGAGAGTAAATTATTCTTTGGCTCGAACTTCTGTTGTCCAACAGGTGCATTGCGACCGTTTCACATAACACAATGCAACTTGATAAAGGTGACTTTCAGGTGCAGATGGTGTTTATATTTTGCAAAATATCATGCAAAGTCTCACTGCATGATGGGATCCACCAGGATTTAGAAATGATCTTTCATGGCTGACAAGGTTTGATCTTGGGACTTCCACTGCTAAGTCATGGGATCTCACAGACCGTCGCAACCTCGGGTCATGGACGTGGATGTCTGGCATCAGCTGGCATAACAGCTCAGGGGCCTCCTTGTAGAACATACGATAGAAGAGAGTGGCTGCTCCAACTGCCAATGGCTGAATACGATGATCTTCATACTCATTCGTAAGCAGACCAATGACACGCTTAGCTCTATTTTGGATGAGTCTAGCTGAGCTAGTGAGGTGGGAGTTGCACCAATCCAAGCACTGCTAGCCTATTCTATTCTTAATCGTATCATGGCCTTGTAGATGATGGCTCTCTGGGCAGGTAGAATATAGGGCGAAGCTCTTCTGAGGAGTCTCAGTCGCTGACCGACTGTCTTAGACATTTTGGTGACTACTTGGTTCCAGGACAAGTTGCTATATTCATTGAAAGACCTAGAAGGTCCACGCTGTCAGCTTCTTCAAGAATAACACCGAAAAAGTGAAGAGGTGGATGGTTGCCATCAGCATCTCTCCGGTCGGAGATGGTAGCGGTTTTATAATTGGCAGCACCAAACAGGACGTTCCATGTCTTAGCCCATGTCTCTATCTTGGCTAAATCCCGATTGAAAGATGCTGCAGCAGGAAGTATATCTTCTTTGGATTTGACGAAGGACATAATGGTGGCATCATCTGCATACAAGTTGGACTGGTTATTCAGATCGTGTGAGATCTTATTCAGATCTTGTGAGATGTCGTCAATGAAGATGATAAACAGGAGGGGGCCTAGTATGACGCCCTGAGGTACCCCAGCATTTATAATCCAGACTCCATCCAATTCATGACAACCTTCAGTGATCTATCTTTGAGATAGTCAGTCAGCCAAGCATGAAGAGTACCTGAAAACCCTAGTGCAGACAGTTTCTGAAGCAGACCAGAGTGTCACACACGGTCAAAAGCTCTGTGGCTTGGGATGACATGCGCACATTTCCACTGGGCTCGCATGTAACCTTTGTCAAAACATAATTGAAAGAGGCGAGCAAGTGGAGTAGCAAGTTCAGGAGCCGCCATTTCAGGACAAGGGCAGGGACGTCATCCGGGCCAGAAGCCATGTTGATATCTGACTTCAGTAACTCTTTCTTAACTTTGCTGGGCCAGAACACGACCTTCGAGCAGCTGGAAGAAGTCCTTTTGTGCAGCTCTGGGACACTTTTGTTGTTGTCTTCTAATCTTCAGGGATGGTAGATTTTTCACAGAAAAGGGATGATAAACATTCTGCGATTGGCCTTGAGTACTGGCATTTCAGACTTTCTACCCTTCCCAGCTAGTCTACGTGCTGTCCACCACCAGCGCTTTGACCCTGTTTTTAGTTCAGTTGTTATCTTTTCTCGCATCCGTATTTTACGACAGGATATAACCTTTTGGGAAATAGAGGTGTAGGTGTTTCGTGCCTGATTATACTCAAGGCGAGACTCAGGTGTTTGAAGCGCCTTCCATCTTTTCCATTTGCTAGTTTTCTTCTTCAAAGCCTCGCCACACTCCTCATTCCACCACTCAGGATGGCTGACAAAAGACCGGACAGTCTTTTGTGGGATGTTGCTATTCATCGCTGTCTGGATGCTTTTTGTGATGTTAGAGCAAGCTGTCTCCGGGTCGTCTTTTGTCAAAAGCTCATTCAGCAGCCAGGTCGTTTCTTAAGTTGTTCCAATCAGCCTTTATGTACATCCATACATGTCTTGGAGGGGACATTTCAGAGAGAGAGAGAGAGGTGAAACCTCTCAAGGTAGTTTTGAAAAGGAAGTGGTCTGAAGTACCCATGTTGCATTCGATCTCAGTTGGTGTGAATAGGTTTGGTGCATCAGTCATGATAAGGTCAAGACGATTTCCCAGTTGGTTGGTTGGTCCATTGACAATTTGAGTCAGTCCATGAGAATTACACAGATTCAGTGCAATCCAGTTGAAGATCTGCTGCCAAGCCATTCCCGATGGTGACATTTAAAATCACCAGCTAGGATGCAGATGTTTTCCTTCGTGCTGGATAGCAGGCGGTCTGCCATACCACGCAAGTGCTCCTTTTATTTTATTTTGAGGGCAGTACACCAAGGAAAGTAGAACAGTTCCACTTTCTGATTGTATGGAGAACACCACCAGCTCGTGTAACTTTGGTTCTGAGTTGGTTTCTCTCACTATAAGAAAGCCATTTTTGTAATAGATAAGACAACCTCTCCAACCACTGTCATCACTCCTGTCTCTACGCATGTGAGAATAGTCATTGATGTTGATATGTGAGCTATCATCTGGCACAGAGCTGTCAAGTTTTGATTCAGTAATCAGGATTAGATCTGGCTTTAAAGAAGGTGGAGTGAGGTGGATCCTTGTCTGTGGCTGTCCAATGTTTGACCTTAGACCTCTGATGTTTAACAGCCATAAATTCACATTCCTTAATCGCTGTCGTCGTTGAATCCGTTCCATTCCGAGGCTTATTGTTATAACTTTTAGCGACAAACTATGCAGAAATAGGGATGTCAACCCTTAAAGGATGTTGTAAAGAAGCACCCTACGGGAAAACCATCACAAGATATACAGCACCTCTACAAACAAGGTTGCCTGTGCGGGCAAAGGTTATTCTCTGCTTCTTCGACACTCCTCTGCAACAAAGTCTCCCTTTCTTCTGCCTACTCATACCGCACTGGCAAGGTGAAATGGTAGAGGCTGGATGAGCTCCGAGTTGGAAAAGAGGAGTTCTTGAAGTCAGCTCTTGCTGTTATACTGACAGGAGGTCTCAGCGCCCCCTGAGTGATGTTATTGAAAAGACATATGCATCCTCATTCCTACACTAAACACTATGATTGGGACAGCAAGAAAAGAAGAAAGAAGGAAGAAGTAAAATAGTCACAACACAAGCTGGCACCCACACTAGCTTTGACCCGACGAAGGAAAAGGACGATGTTGTCCGTCTGTGGACAACCTTTTAGTCCGCAGTCCGGATTTAATTTGATAGCATCACTGATTTCCTAATGTCCGTGTGGGGTTGCGCCGTCACCTTCACACTGGGGATCTGTGTCCTGTACCATCAGTGTGAAATGGGTTATGTGCCCATCAGTACTGGAATTCAGTGCCTTTGTCCTAGTATGTGGAATAAGAACTCCCATCCTCTACGAAACTTAGGACGAAAGCTCCCATCCATAAACAGCACCAGACAAACAAACAAGCTACCGAGCAAACTAATTTGGCTCACCATTCCTAACCAGCTGTGTTGCGAAAGGAAGTTTCAAAGTAGAAAAGGTAGTAGAC